>NC_041400.2:194889621-195009621 GCF_900747795.2 Erpetoichthys calabaricus
AATGCGCTTCACTTTCTGATGTCGCGAACTTATCGGCGCCTCAGCGTAGAAGAACAGCAACGAGCACCTGTTGTGCTCACATGCGCCCCCTTCAGGTTGGCACGGTACTGTCTGCTTCAGCCTTGTGCCTTTTCACTGCGATTTTATGACCGATCAGCAACACTAAATATCTCACCAGGGCCGGATTTTCCTATAGGCTAACTAGGCTTCAGCCTAGGGCCTCAAGATCAAGAGGGGCCTACATTCAAGTTGTTAGCAAAATTTTATTATCTCTCATGTAATTTACAAACTTAAAAATGGAAGGTGAAAGGGCCTCATAAGTGGAATAGCCTAGGGCCTCTTTTCATATAAATCCGGCCCTGTATCTCACACACATTCATTAAAGATATTAGCTGGAGTGTGGAAAGTCAGGGTGTTTAATAAACGTGTCTGCACACCTTATATTGACGACATACAGAGAGACAGCAGCAGGCACGCGCCAGTCGCAGGCATCAACCCCGTGTGTGAGGTGAAGGAGAGCGCAGTCCGAGGGGTGGTGAGACTCGTTGCTGCTGCACCTCGTGTTTCTCCCGTATTTGAACTGGAAATGCGCAAATTCAGAGATTTTGACAATAAAAATGATTAAAATTATTGGAATCGTTCAGAAAACAAATTTATAGCATAGACCTGTGGACGCATTTCTATTATGTTATCATTATTAGTTTTTTTACTTTTCATGATGACCGCACGTCCCTCCCCTGCAGGCCACATAATATACATTGAAGGTGACACACACAGGTTCAAATTAAGGGTCATTAAGGGAGAGGGTCCACACCTGTAACCTGTCTGAGTATAAACAGTCCATTTAAATTAATGCAGAGCTGAACTGACTTTGCTGGATACGGAGCCATGGGGGAAAGCAAAAGAACAGCCATCTGCGCGGAAAAGGTATAAACCAAAAAAAGAATGTATAAAGATATCTGGACATCTCAAAATGCCTGCCAGTAGCGTTCAAACTCTGATTAAAAAAAGTGGAAAGTTAGGGATTTCTGCCGTTTCCACGCCACGGTCAGGGAGACCAACCGAGATTTCAGCCACAACTGCCAGCATCGTTCATCAAGATGCCAAGAGAAACCCACAAGTCACTTCAGCTGACATACGGGCTTCTCTGCAAACGAGTGGTGTTGTCATTTCAAGAGGCACAATAACGAGGTCCTTGAACAAAAATGGGCCGCATGGTCCACGCAAAGCCTTCACTGTAGCAACACCACAAAAACAGCCCCCTTTACAATATGCCAGACAGCATCTAGATGGGCCACAAAACGTCAGGAGCAAAGTCCTTTGGAGTGATGAGTCCAGAATTGAACTTTGCGGTCACAGCCATAAACGCTACGTCTGGAGAGGACGCAACAAGGTCCATGACGAAAAGTCCACCATCCCTGCTGTAAAGCATGGTGGTGGACCTCCGACGTTCTGGGGGTGTGTTGTGTGCTACAGCGGGCCAGGTAACTTTGTGAAAATCGATGGCGAGACGGACGCAACGTGTCACTGGAAGATACTGGAGGACAACTTACATTCATCAGTTCTGGAAGCTGCGCATGGAACACACTCAACATGACGACGATCCAAAACACAAGGCCAAGTCGACCCTTCGGTGGCTACAGCAGAAAGAAAAGTGAAGGTGTTGGAGTGGCCTGACCTCAGCGTCACTGGGGAGACCTCATGCAAGGCAACCCAAGAATTTAGGGGACCCGGGCAGCTCTAGCACCTGAGAAAATCAAGGGCCCTTTCCGCAAAAGACGGCATGCCATCATTGATGCTAAAGGGGGGCAATACACAGTATCAAGAATTAAGGGGGCACAAACCTTTGAACGGGGGCCACCTCATTATTAGTGTGTTTTCTTTAATGGTTGTGCTGTTCTGTGATGCCTTAGAGTTTCATTTGGATTCCATTAAAAGTCAATGAAATGGGTTTGGCCCGATCAGTCATCCTTTTCTGTAAAGTGTGCCACACAGCTAACAAATTCTGCCAGGGTATGTAAACTTATGAGCCCAACTGTAGATAGATGTGAAAGGCACTATATAAGAGATGGAAATTAAAGGCCCTGTATAAGAGACAGACTGAGAGATAGGCACTTAGATAGATGGGACCACCACACCCCACCACAAAACAGATTGGATGCCAGTCTTTTGCAGGGCACACTCATGTCCACACGGTGACGGTCACCTTAAGTGAAGACAATTACAAAAAAAAAATGAATGTGCTATTTGGGAAATTGTCCCAAAGCGTTTCTACCCAAAGGACACACATGTCCCCTGTGACACTGTGGCCTGGCCCCTCTGTATTTCTTGATTTGATATCCTTACACTCCTTTGGGGGGGGCGGGCACCCGGGAGGGCAGACTGCCCTGGTGGGTGTGAATTGGGACTGCTTGGCAGCGTAACTCCCACACAGTAATGACTTTCCTGGGATAACGTTGTCCCCTAGTGGTTAAAATGTTGGACCGCAAGCCACATGCTGGGCAGTTGATCACTTGGTGACGGTGGCCCTGAGGTACTGCCTGATCTTGGACGCATCACTTTGGAGACGTATTAATACAAATATGTGAGCCCCTGAAGACCCTCAACCTGTAAAACTGGTGAGACCTCCAGGTGTACAGTAAGCCCTGTGTAGAAAGTGCAAAGTGATGGACCATTAAAGCACCATGCAACTCATGATGGGGACCCAAAAGATTTAGGACCACCATACTGAGGCACAGAGCAAAACTAAGAAACTCATAAGCGGTTTACAACGGAGCACTCAATCAGTCCTTCTACTGTGCTGTGAAAAAGTATTTACCCCCTTCCTTTTATACATTGAATGGCCTCAGACCTCTGGACAAAATTCAAATGTTTAATTATCAACACATGTGTGAAAAAGTGATTGCCCCTCACAGCAATGGTCCCAACTAACCGCCTCCTCTGATTTGATGCCAGTCTTCCATGCTGCCCACCCTTCTTTACAGAGCTGCTTTAATTCAGACACATTGGGAAGGCCGACTGCTCATTTGAGCTTCTCAGTTGGGTTCAAGTCAGGACTTTGACTCCAAAACTCAGAAGCCACTCACTTCTGGACTTGCTTTAGTGTTTTGGCTCCTCGTCCCACTGCATAACCCCATGAGGCTTCAGCTTCAGCTCACAGGTGGAGCAGAGGAGACTTTTCTTAAAAATAGTCAAGTAAAGTGCACAGCTTCAGTAACACATGTCATCCAAAGATCTCCATGTATGCGCTGCTGGGTTTTACTGTACGGCGGGACTGACGTTTGAATGCTGGACCTAGCGGCTCTGTGGGTCCTCCAAAGAGGTCCACTTCAGACTCATCTGTCTTTAGTGCACAAGCTTTGGGGTTCATTCACGTGTTTCTTGATGCTGATGTTCCTCATGGACTGCAGAGGTTTCCACCCTGCTCCTCAGCCATTAGTCCTGCTTCTCTCCTCAGCCTCTCTTTCTTTTTGTGGAGTCATGAGCACTGACCTGAGCTCAGGTTCAAGAGGCCTGCAGTTCTCTGGATGTTCTTTTGGAATCCCCTGTCACTTCTTGAATGGGTCGTCACCATGGGCTTGGGGTCATTTTGGCAGACTGGTCTTTCCTGTTCCATATGTTCTCCATTTAGAGATAACAGCTCACACCAGAGTGTCTTAGAAACAGCTTTGTCATCCATTCCTCTCCGGGAAGTTTCAACAACACTTTTTTTTTTTTTTTGCACATTTCTTGTGGAATTTTCTTTTGATGGGGGCCTGGAGTCCTTGTGGTGACAACTTCAGTGTCATGGCAACGGTCAAAATGGGCTGGCAGAGTACAGTTCTCTGAGTCACATTACCAGTGAACTTTGGTCAGCCATTTCAGTGAGTAACAGAGGGGGCAATTACATTTACACACCAGCAATCCATGTGTAGGATGGCTCGAATATTTAAATAAATGAAATGTGGCACTTCACAGAACGTGTTACAGGCTTTCACTGCTTCACTTCATCGAAAATTACACTGTGCCTGAGGACTGGAAGACATTCACTGTGACAAATAAGCGAAAACAGAGGGGCTCGGGGGGGCAGATACTTTATCACAGCAGAAAGCATCTATCTGTTCATCATAGAGTTTCAGTCTAATTATCTCTTAATTATATAGTGCCCTTCCTATCTATCTATCTATCTATCTATCTATCTATCTATCTATCTATCTATCTATCTATCTATCTATCTATCTATCTATCTGTCTGTTATAGCGTCTTTCACATCTATCTATCTATCTATCTATCTATCTATCTATCTATCTATCTATCTATCTATCTGTCTGTCTGTTATAGCGTCTTTCACATCTATCTATCTATCTATCTATCTATCTATCTATCTATCTGTCTGTCTGTTATAGCGTCTTTCACATCTATCTATCTATCTATCTATCTATCTATCTATCTATCTATAATATAATGCCTTTCACTCTATCTATCTATCTATCTATCTATCTATCTATCTATCTATCTATCTATCTATCTATCTATCTATCTATCTATAATATAATGCCTTTCATTCTATCTATCTATCTATCTATCTATCTATCTATCTATCTGTCTGTTATAGCGTCTTTCACATCTATCTATCTATCTATCTATCTATCTATCTATCTATCTATCTATCTATCTATCTATCTATCTATCTATCTATCTATCTATACATTATTAGTGCCTTTCACATCTATCTATCTATTTATTATATAGTGCCTTTTCTCCATCTATCTGTCTGTCTATTTATCAGGTCAGGTCAGATCAGTGCTGTACATGCAACTGGTACAGCGCGTTGCCACACCCGCCACATGACAAAACACCTCAGGATCCCAGTTGAAAAAGGGCAGACACGCGGTCCAGCCAGTCCCACCCTCTGTAAATGACCCTCTATCTGCCACAACCAGGTATTACGTGGGTGTCCCCTTGGCCTGGTCCAGCCACTTGGGTCTCCAACAATGAGGATCTTACGAGCCGGATCACCCTTGGTTAATCGCACCACATGGCCATAGTGCCATAGCTGACGCTCCCTCACAATGCAGGTCATGTGCCTCATTCGGGACTCCATGAGCAACACAAAGTCAAACCAATGGTACCCAGGGTTTCTCCAAGGAGACACACATGAAGGAGTCCAGTCTTCATCTCAGGTCACTAATAGCGTCCATGTCTCACAAACGGGAAGCACCACGACTCTAAAGACTTGGACCTTCATTTTTTTGCTGATATCACGAGCGCCACACACCCCTTTCCAGTGACCCCATGACCCCCCCCCCCCCCATTCCCGCCCCATCCGTCTACTGACTTCATAGGAAGAGTCACCCGAGTCACATGAATGTCACTGCCAAGGTAAGTAAACCTCTCGGCGAGGTCGACACTCTCTCCTCAGACAAACCCCATGCTGATGGCCGTGCCCAAGAGGTTATTAAAGGCCTGACTCTTGGTTTTTATCAGGACCCTCGCAAGCCCAGACACTCCAACCCCTCATAGCCTCCATTGACTCTGTGAAGATCACAGCATTGTCAGCAAAGTCAAGATCAGTGAATCTCTCTTTACCAACAGAGGCTCCACAGCCTTTCACATCTGTTAATCTATCTATTATATAGTGCCTTTTCTTTCTATCTATCATAAAGTGCCTGTCCTCTAGCTTTCAATCATATACTGTAGTGCATTTCACATCTATCTACCTATCTATTATATAGTGCCTTTCACATTCATATATCAAATATTGCCTTTCACATCTATATATCTGTGTTATATATTGCCTGTACCTCTATCATATAGTGCCTTTCACATCTATATATCTATATATTATATATTGCCTTTACTTTTATCATATAGTGCCTTTCACATCTATATATCTATATATTATATATTGTCTTTACCTCTGTCATATAGTGCCTTTCACATCTATCAATATATTATATATTGTCTTTACCTCTATCATATAGTGCCTTTCACATCTATATATCTATATATTATATATTGCCTTTACCTCTATCATATAATGCTTTTCACATCTATTAATATATTATATATTGTCTTTAGCTCTATCATATAGTGCCTTTCACATCTATATATATATTATATATTGCCTTTACCTCTATCATACAGTGCCTTTCACATCTGTATATCTATATATTATATAATGCCTTTCACATCTATCAATATTATATATTGTCTTTACCTCTATCATATAGTGCCTTTCATATCTATATATCTATATATTATATATTGCCTTTACTTCTATCATATAGTGCCTTTCACATCCACTATTTATTATATAGTGCCTTTCACATCTATCTATTATATGGTGCCTTTCCTCTATCTATCCATCTTTCTACGTATCAATTATATAATGCCTTTCACATTTATCTGTCACACTCTTTAGTGCATTACATATCTGTCTAACACAGATTGCCATTTAAATGATCTTTTGAAGTGTGTTCCACATCTATCTAAAGTGACAGATATGTGAAAGGCACTATATAATAGATGTGAACAGTGCTATTGAGTAGATAAATAGATAGATGGGAAATGCATTATCTGCAGTGGGCTGGCGCCCTATCTAGGGTTTGTTTCCTGCCTGGCGCCCTGTGTTGGCTGGGATTGGCTCCAGCAGACCCCCGTGACCCTGTAGTTAGGATATAGCGGGTTGGATAATGGATGGATGGATAGATGTTAAAGCAATATATGATAGATTGATAGATAGATAGATAGGAAAGGCACTATATAGTAATTGACAGATGTGAAAGGCACTATATAGTAGATAGATGTGAAAGGTACTATTTAACAGACATGTGAACATAAGTGAAAGGCACTATATTAGATGGTTAGATGTGAAAGGCACTATATAATGGACAGTGAGACCTGAAAGGTATTATATAATAGATGTAAAAGGCATTACAAGATTGAATATAGGAAAGGCGCCACATCGCACATAGAGACAGACGTACTGTGCAGACAGACGGACTGACATGTTAAGACCAAACCCACAGCTCTGGGGTTGAAAGTCCATCACCTGCGCCACCAGATGACACTCCACACTTTCATTTTCCACCTTCTTGGTCGAAGCACCGATCGTGTCCCGTTCCCTGCCGCTTCATAGCCAGAATGCGCTTCTGTACTTAGTACTGGGGCAGTCCGACCTTCACACTCTCAAATCCTCTTTGTCCAATTCAGGGTCTTAGGGGACCCCTATAGGACTCCAGTCTATTGCAGGCTCAAGGTGACACACACACACACACACACTGTGCCAATTTGGGGTCCCCAGTGACCCTGACCCACCAATCTTACAGTTAAGCTAACGTGCCCGACTGTGTGGCCGTTGCTTTACTTTTTAGCGCAGGCAGCTCACTACAGGTGGTCCTGTCCGCTCAAATTCTCCAATGTCTGTACGTTTCTTCATTTGCTAACCCTAATAAGAAAGCGGTCAGCTCAACTTGTCCAAAGCGTCTTTCCTTCCTAAGGACTCCCTAAAGCTCTTGACTGTCCTTGTGCTCCTCTCGTTAAGCAAGTATCTGTGTGTGCCTCAGAGTAGGGGGCGTGTTCTTAAATAGTCCTCTTGATGGTGAACGCCACCACTTTGTCGCATTTGTTTGTGCCTCAGGGGTCTTCACACACGTGCAGGCAGCTGTTCACATTTTATCTGGCAAGTCGTTGACGGTGAAACTAAAACAGCGACAGAACCAAACCAGACACCGCTGAAATTGTGCAAATCGTGACAGTGTGTGACCCGTTGCCAAAGGGTCAGACACTGGCCGGTGCCCCCCTTCCTCGGGCCATATACGCTTTTCGGTGATGTCAGGTGGATTTCTTTTTTTTTTTTTTCTTTAATCCCGACGGCCGCCCGTCCCGTCCTTACCCGATGTGCTTCTTCCTCAGTTCAATTGTTGTCTCTTTGTCAAAGAGTTGTGTTGCCATCGCTCCGGGGGGGGGCGTCGTGTTCCTCCTGGATCGGAACTCTTTCCCGTGCGTAGTGAAGTGCACAGCCTCGCAGATCCGCACTCACACGGTTGTCACTTTATTATGGAGCGCAAGCCGCGGGATGGCACAAGCAGACAGGACCGGCCCCCCAGGGCAGAGCGTTAGCGTGACGTCATCAGTCTCCTTGTATGTGAAATCAGACTGGAACTTTATTTCGCTCTCTCTCTCTTTTTTGCACCGCAAGCCGTTTAAAGATGAACCGGACTGATCCGGTCCAGGCTAGAAGACAAGTCATCTACCGTATTGCGTTTCAGGTAGGCCCCCCAACCGTCATCCGAGAAAGCCCATCGCCAGCTGGCAGCCTGGCCGTGTAGCGTGCTCAAGACGTGACAATCGGCCGCCCTCTGGAGACTGGCACGCAAAATTCGGAGGACCAATTCAGATAAAAGCCGAGGTGCGTGCGCGCCGCTCCGGCTGAACTTGGAATGATTAACCCGAAAGTGAAGGCGCCGACCGTACTGTACAGGGACGCCGATATCGGCGCGATGCCCTTGACACACTTGCACTTTTTGTTTTCTGCTGGATCAGCGGCCAAACTCCAAATCTCGACGGGCATTTTATGTAACGTGCCGGCAGCCACCGTGACCTCGCTTAGTCGACACATTTCAGGGTCAAGGGGCCAATCGCTGGAGGCAACGCAAGACGGGGAAGACCCAAACTCTTCATGCCCAAACTTTAGGATCTGCGACGAAAACGCGGAGAGCGTGCAGAATACATCGACAGACACTGGGGGCTTCACGCTCACCCGCTTTGGACACCCTTGTGTCACCGGTGACTCGAATCCCGCGACCGAAATATGGACAAAAATATCGGATTCTCGAAAGGAGCACGTGGGACTACGGCGGGGCACGAGAGGGCATCCCCGTGACGGCAGGGTGGCGCAGCGCAGCACACGGAGCGGCACTGTGAAGGGCGGCATGGCGCTGCGCAGCCGCACTGACGAAGAACGCGGGGGTCTGCTTCAGAAAATGGGAGTAAATTAAGTGAATCTAAAAAAAGAAAATTACAGTACGCGGAGACCTTTATTATACGAGTTTAAGGAATAGCAAGTTGGATAGATAGGAAAGACACTATATAGTAGCTGGATCGATGGGGATGGCTGTGTATAATGGACAGAGAAACGCGAAAGGTAGTATGTAATAGACAAATACGTGTGAAGGGCACTATATACGGATAGATGTGAAAGGCACTATATGATAGAGAGAGAGATAGAAAGGAAATGTGTTATATAATAGATGTGAGTCGCTATAAAATGGATAGATGCTAACGGCACTATGTAACAGATAGATAGACAGATAGGTATGGAGGGCACTATATCGTAGATAGATAGATATGAAAGGCACTATATGATAGATAGATAGATATGAAAGGCACTATATGATAGAGAGAGAGATAGAAAGGAAATGTGTTATATAATAGATGTGAGTCGCTATAAAATGGATAGATGCTAACGGCACTATGTAATAGATAGATAGATAGATATGGAGGGCACTATATCATAGATAGATATGAAACACACTATGATTGATAGATAGATAGATAGATATGAAAGGCACTATATGATAGATGGATAGATATTAAAGGCACTATATGATAGATAGATAGATATGAAAGGCACAATATCATAGATAGATAGATAGATAGATAGATAGATAGATAGATAGATAGATAGATAGATAGATAGATAGATAGATATGAAAGGCACTATATCATAGATAGATATGAAAGGCACAATATCATAGATAGATAGATAGAAGTGAAAGGCACTATATCATAGACAGATATGAAACACACTATATGATAGATAGATAGATATGAAAGGCACTATATCATAGATAGATAAATAGACAGACAGACATCAGTGGCGTAGCTGTGGGGGGCAAGAGGGGACATCTGTCCCCGAGCACAGCATCCAGGGGGTGCCGAATTGATGTTCCCCATTGCATTTTGGCAAACAGGAGGGGGCGCAAAATCTTCAGTTGTCCCCAGGCACTGAAAACCCTAGCTACACCTCTGACAGACATACAAAAGTACAATACAAGAGACAGATGTAAAAGGCAGTATATGATAAACAGATATTAAAGGCACTCTTTAGTAAATAGAAAAATATGAAAGGTGCTATATAGCAGATAAATGTGAAAGACACCATGCAATAAATACACATGAAAGGCACTATATAACAGATAAATATTAAGGATACTACATAGTAGACACATGTGAAAGGCACTGTATGAAAGGTATATGAAGGCTCAATATGATAAATAAATAATTATAAAAAGCACCATAGAGATGTGAAAGGCATTACAATTTTTTCACCCCTTTGCACTTCATTTAAATAAGTTGCCTTAATTTAAGCCAAATGTACAAATCAAAGGTGCAATAGCCACTCATGTGATAAACGAGATCAGCCAATCACATTGTTCGCTGTCTTTTCCTCCTTTGTTTGTTTCTCCCACATAGCAATACTAGCAGACCAAGACAGGGCAGCCGGAGAGACAATACGTATTACACAATAGAAAATACCAAAACAGTCACACATTTCCAAGCTGTTTTCAATTCCATCATAACAATTTAAACAACGTTCACTTAAAAACACAACAGAGTTCATTCCATTGTACAGTAAATCAACATTTTCTTTCAAACTCTGCATCCTAATCCCATTTTATTGTTATATAATCACATGAATGACATTGGATCGAATTTCGCTTTTTATGTTACTCATCGGCAGAAATGGACTTTTTAATGTCAAAGTGAAAGCAGAGCTGTGAAGTGATCGAAACGAATGACAAACACAAAACACCAAATCATACATCACATGGCCATTCATGCCCTTCAAGTCAGTTTTTAGTTGATGGCGGCCATGGACAGTCTGTGTGTGCAGGTCACTCTCTGTCTATCAGCTCTACCATTTCACCCCATCCTTCTTCTTCTTGTTCACAAACTGCTCAAGCTCGGTCAGATGTCATGGTGACCCTGCATGAACAGCCTTTGTCCAGTCCAACCAGAAATGCTCAATTGTATTGAGGTCTGGAATCTGACCATGCCACTCCACAACATTCATGTTGCTGTTTTTGAAGCCATTCCTGTGCAGCTTGGCTTTTTGCTTGGGCTCGATGGTCTTGCTTTTCTTCTCTCAATCCACAGGTTTCTTGCAGACACTGTTAGGTTTTCCTCCTGGCCAAAGTTTCCCCCTGGGACAAATAAAGTTTATTCGTTCTATCGATTATACAGTGCCTTTCATATCTATCTATCCAGTTCCATTCACATCTGTCTGTCTGCCTATACCTGTATAGTGCCTTTTAGCTCTACCAATCTATTATATAGTCCCTTTCACTATCTATCTATATTTTATATAGTGCTTTTCACATCTACCTATTATTTTTGGTGTGATGTTTCTGAACTCCTTTGGGACCAAAAATGGGAAGAAACACCGAAGTGCATTCTGAACCACGATTACTGCGTCTGTTGTTGGGCAACCGCGGCCTCACAGCACTGCAGTGGCGTGCCGAGGAACCAAATCCGAGCTGGTCGCGGGCGCACTATAAACTATATGACCTGTCGTCAATGGGCGATGCAAGGAACATTAGAAATGCTGGGAACAGGATTACCTGGCACAACCCTACCTGAGTGCTGTGTCTGTGCATAGGAGGGTGGCAGACCCGCTACAATAAAGAGCCCTGCTGTTCCTGTGTCAAGCTAAATAAAAGATGGTGTTGCTGAAGTACTGAGACTCAGCCTCATGTTTTGGGGTGCAAGACAGGGACTCACACGTCACAAGTGCCTCTATCTATCTATCTATCTATCTATCTATCTATCTATCTATCTATCTATCTATCTATCATATAGTGCCTTTCTATCTATCTATCTATCTATCTATCTATCTATCTATCTATCATATAGTGCCTTTCACTTCTATTAATCTATCTATCTATCTATCATATAGTGCTTTTCTATCTATCTATCTATCTATCTATCTATCTATCTATCTATCTATCTATCTATCATATAGTGCCTTTCTATCTATCTATCTATCTATCTATCTATCTATCATATAGTGCCTTTCACTTCTATTAATCTATCTATCTATCTATCATATAGTGCTTTTCTATCTATCTATCTATCTATCTATCTATCTATCTATCTATCTATCTATCTATCTATCTATCTATCTATCATATAGTGCCTTTCTATCTATCTATCTATCTATCTATCTATCTATCTATCTATCTATCTATCTATCTATCTATCTATCTATCATATAGTGCCTTTCACTTCTATCAATCTATCTATCTATCTATCATATAGTGCTTTTCTATCTATCTATCTATCTATCATATAGTGCCTTTCTATCTATCTATCTATCATATAGTGCCTTTCACTTCTATCAATCTATCAATCATATAGTGCCTTTCTATCTATTTATCTATCATATAGTGCCTTTCACTTCTATCAATCTATCTATCAATCATATAGTGCCTTTCTATCTATCTATCTATCATATAGTGCCTTTCAATTCTATCAATCTATCTATCAATCATATAGTGCCTATCTATCTATCTATCTATCTATCTATCTATCTATCTATCTATCTATCTATCATATAGTGCCTTTCACTTCTATTAATCTATCTATCTATCTATCATATAGTGCCTTTCTATCTATCTATCTATCTATCTATCTATCTATCTATCTATCTATCTATCTATCTATCATATAGTGCCTTTCACTTCTATTAATCTATCTATCTATCATATAGTGCCTTTCTATCTATCTATCTATCTATCTATATATCTATCTATCTATCTATCTATCTATCATATAGTGCCTTTCTATCTATCTATCTATCTATCTATCATATAGTGCCTTTCACTTCTATCAATCTATCAATCATATAGTGCCTTTCTATCTATTTATCTATCATATAGTGCCTTTCACTTCTATCAATCTATCTATCAATCATATAGTGCCTTTCTATCTATCTATCTATCTATCTATCTATCTATCTATCTATCTATCATATAGTGCCTTTCACTTCTATCAATCTATCAATCATATAGTGCCTTTCTATCTATCTATCTATCTATCTATCTATCTATCTATCTATCTATCTATCTATCTATCTATCTATCTATCATATAGTGCCTTTCACTTCTATCAATCTATCTATCTATCTATCATATAGTGCTTTTCTATCTATCTATCTATCTATCTATCTATCTATCTATCTATCTATCTATCTATCTATCTATCTATCTATCTATCATATAGTGCCTTTCTATCTATCTATCTATCTATCTATCTATCTATCTATCTATCTATCATATAGTGCCTTTCACTTCTATCAATCTATCAATCATATAGTGCCTTTCTATCTATTTATCTATCATATAGTGCTTTTCTATCTATCTATCTATCTATCTATCTATCTATCTATCTATCTATCTATCTATCTATCTATCTATCTATCATATAGTGCCTTTCTATCTATCTATCTATCTATCTATCTATCTATCTATCTATCTATCTATCTATCTATCTATCTATCTATCTATCATATAGTGCCTTTCTATCTATCTATCTATCTATCTATCTATCTATCTATCTATCTATCTATCTATCATGTAGTGCCTTTCACTTCTATCAATCTATCTATCTATTATATAGTGCCTTTCACACGCCTATCTATCTATCTATCTATCTATCTATCTATCTATCTATCTATCTATCTATCTATCTATCTATCTATCATATAGTGCCTTTCACGTCTATCTATCTTATAGTGCCTTTCTATCTTATAGTGCCTTTCACTTCTATCAATCTGATCTAGCTAGCTAATCTAGCTTAGTTGCTGATACACAAGCGAGGCGAGACCGTCGACAAAATGAAACCACCGAGGAAAAAGAACCTCACTTAGCCGCTAATGCACAGCCGATGCGATTGATTGATTGAAGTGCCATGATCTATGGTTTCTAGGAGCTCGGGCTTTTTACAGCACAGGCTTACACAGCTAGTGATATATGAAATGAATCAAAACATGACCAGGGTGGCACGGTGGCGCAGTGGGTAGCGTTTGTAGTAAGGAGACCTGGGTTTGCTTCCTGGGTCCTCCCTGCACGGAGTTTGCATGTTCTCCCCGTGACTGCGTGGGTTTCCTCCCACAGTCCAAAGACATGCAGGTGAGGTGCATTGGTGATCCTCAAATTGTCCTTAGTGTGTGTGTGTGTGTGTGTGCCCTGTGGTGGGCTGGCACCCTGCCCGAGGTTTGTTCCTGTCTTGTGCCCTGTGCTGGCTGGGATTGGCTCCAGCAGACCCTGTGACCCTGTAGTTAGGATATAGTGGGTTGGACAATGACTGACTGACATGAAAATATGACCAGCAAACTGTGACCATCATATCTTTCTGTTATAAACAAGACATGACGTGATCTTTAGAAGAGAGATACGTCCAGCAAGATGGTCAAGTCACGTCATACTTACAACCTTACAAGGTGGAGTGGTGGCTCGGAGGTGAGGGATCTGCACTGGCTTGCCAGTTCGAATCCCGTAAATGCCAATAGGGACTCTTCTCTGTTGGGCCCTTGAGCAACGAAGGCCCTTAACCTGCAATTGCTGAGCGCTTTGAGTAGTGAGAAAAGCGCTATATAAATGCAAAGAATTATTATTATTATTAACCTTTGGAAGCGAGTCTCGTGATACTCATGCAGAGAAGGTTAGAGATAATGGAAGTCGGAAAATTCAAAAGTCTCAAAAAAAGGAGAGTAAAGGTCGCATTGGTGCAAACAAACGGAAAATATTACTCAGTGAAATAACAGAACAGCGAAAAGAGCTCACATAGTGATTGAGGATGTCTGGGGGAGAAGAGAGACAAGGCAGTGACTTTATTTTTGATTTTATTTTTTTTATTTGATTGAAATCACACAACATCCCATACAAATAGATCCATTTTTACAAAAATAAGATCGAAAAACAAATCAACCTCCACCCCTGAGAAAGAGAGCGTGGCCAGCAGAGTAAAACTTCCTTCCATCCATCATCCAACCTGCTATATCCTAACTACAGGGTCACGGGGGTCTGCTGGAGCCAATCCCAGCCAACACAATGCTGGAAACAAACCCTGGGCAGGGCGCCAGCCCACCGCAGGGCACACACACGGGACAATATAAAAAAACCAATGCACCTCACCTGCATGTCTTTGGACTGTGGGAGGAAATCCATGGAGACCCAGGGAGAACATGCAAACTCCACGCAGGGAGGACCCGGGAAGCGAACCTCAGGTCTCCTAACATGAGATGTGATCTTTCAATTAAATGAGGAGTTCTTTAAACCTAACAAGCGATTGAGGTGGGCCAGATCTGCTAATCCACCTATCTTGGTATCATGAAGGCCTAAATCGGCCAAAGGGACTTCTACAAAGCACTGATTTGAGGATCTGAATCCAATCACGAATGACAGATATTAGTTTTTTGGTATGTAATGCTTTAGCAAACCCTTCTGAGGACACGTTTTTCGCTTTGTCATTATGGGCTACTGAATGTAAATCAATGGGCAGAAACGTCAAACTTAACAATTTAAAATAAAATCGAAAAACACAATAAAGTGCAGGGCTGCTGGGTAGCACTGCTGCCTCGCAGTTAGGAGACCTGGGTTCGCTTCCCGGGTCCTCCCTGCGTGGAGTTGGCATGTTCTCTGTTGGAGCCAATCCCAGCCAACACAGGGCGCAAGGCAGGAAACAAACCTCGGGCAGGGTGCCAGCCCACCGCAGGGCACACACACACAAAGAACAATTTAGAATCACCAATGTACCACACATGCATGTCTTTGGACTGTGGGAAGAAACCCTCGCAGACACAGGGAGAACATTCAAACTCCACGCAGGGAGGACCGGGGAAGCAAACCTCAGGTCTCCTAACGGCGAGGCAGCAGCGCTACCAACTGCGCCCCCCTCAGTGCTTTAAAAGCTTATTCTAAAATGTCATCGATCAGATCCCGCCAGGTTTTGATAAAGTTCTTCACAGATCCTCTAAGTGAAAATTTGATTTTTTCCAGTTTCAAATAGTAAATAACATCAGTGACCCACTGACTTAGAACAGGAGAGTTAGGATTCTTCCAGTTGAGCGAGATAAGTCTACGTGCCAGTAGTGTAGTAAAGGCCATTATAGTTTGTTAGTCCTTCTTCACTTTAAGCCCCTCTGGTAGCCCACCAAACACAGCTGTTAATGGGTTAGGAGGCTATCTGATAGGTATCTAACAATTTTGGTCCAGAATGATGTTAATTTGGTGCAGGCCCAAAACGTGTAGCCCAGTGAGGCTGGAGCTCGATTGCAACGTTCGCAAGTTGGCTCTTGTCCTGGAAACGTTTTGGACAGTTTTAAGCGAGACAGATGTGCTCGATATATAATTCAGAGTTGAATGATTGTATGCTTTGTGCATACGGAGCTCCAGTGGATTCTCTGCATTGCTCCCTTCCACTCCTTTTCTGAGAGATCGTTTTTCCCGTTGTTCTCTTGGATCTTTGAAAGGGAGGACGGACTTTAAAATGGTTTTAAATATTAAGGAGATGCTGTCGTTGTGATCTGTAGCGAGAGTAGGGAGCAGGTTAGGGAGACCCTGGAGAAGTGAAGATATGAGAGGAGAGGAATGAAGGTCAGTAGGACCACCAAGACAGAATACATGTGTGTGAATGAGAGGGAGGTCAGTGGAGTGGTGAGGATGAAGGGAGGTGGAGGAGTTGAAATACTAGTACAGAGTAATGGGGATTGTGGAAGAGAAGTGAGAAAGAGAGTGCAGGCAGGGTGGAGTGGGTGGAGAAGAGTGTCAGGAGGGATTGGTGACAGACGAGTATCAGCAAGAGTGACAGGGAAGGTCTACAGGACGGTAGTGAGACCAGCTGTGTGTATATGGGTACAGGAGACAGAGCTGGAGGTGGCAGAGTTAAAGATGTTAAGATTTGCATTGGGTGTGACGAGGATGGACAGGATTAGAAATGAGGACATTAGAGGGTCAGCTCAAATGGAACAGGTGGGAGACAAAGTCAGAGGGGTGAGATTGCGTTGGTTTGGACACGTGCAGAGGAGAGATGCTGGGTATACTGGGAGAAGGGTGCTAAGGATAGAGCTGACAGGTGAGGGGAGAAGAGGAAGGCCTAAGAGAAGGTTTATGGATCTGGTGAGAGAGGGCATGCAGGTGATGGGTGTGATAGAACAAGATGATGAGGACAGGAAGATGTGGAGGAAGATGATCCGCTGTGGCGACCCTAACGAGAGCAGCCGAAAGAAGAAGACGACAACTTTTATAAAAATTGTCAGCCAGCCATTGTCCAACCTGCTATATCCTAACTACAGGGTCACAGGGGTCTGCTGGAGCCAATCCCAGCCAACACAGGGAACAAGGCAGGAACCAATCCCGGGCAGGGTGCCAACCCACCGCAGCCGCTCATAATAATTGTTCAATATATTATTAATTTGATTTGTTGTTGATGGTTCTTTAATGTACATAATATAAAAATATAATCCTATTCTTGTGGTTTACTCCTCAAATATCCATCCCCACATCTGAGTATGCGAGAAAGTCTAATGCCTAATTTTTATTCCATTTCCTGGTTAGTTGTGTTATGTGTTTTTATTATTTCTGGTTTTTGTTGTACAGCCCTTTGGCTCGGTGGCAGTTGTTTTGTAATGCGCTATATAAAGACACAGACATTGACATCGTCGCTGGCAGCACGGGGACCCCGCCCACTAAGGGCACTTAGCCCCGCCCCTTTCCAGTTTAGACAATACAAGGAGCCCAGGTGCCCGTAACAAGGTGTCACTTCCCAGTTAGAGCGACCCGCCAGACGGATCTCCGTGGAACGAGCCCCCCAATTATGACAGCCTAAGGAGGGCTAAGGAGTGGCCATTTCCTTTGTTTCAGAAAGACGCAGTCTGCAGTTTGGACAATCGTATTAAACAGGATGACCTGCTTGGTGTCCCATCTGTCATTTTTTGCACCCAGCCACAGCATACAGGGTGAGCCAAAATGAAGTACCCCGTCTCTCAAGGTCAGAGGGGTTGAGGTGGGTGAGGGTCCTTTGATTGGCGATCCCTTGTCGTTTTCAGTCGGCCACACGCCTTGGTCCGGTGCACACCGGTGCTTTAAAAATGACAAATCCATCATCACTATGCAACACGCCTTCCAAATGCTCTTCAGCATTCCTCCTAACAGCGAACCCCAAATCAGAATTTTGGCTAAATTTACACAGACGGGTGTACAACGTTGAACAGAAAACCTCCAGGCCGTCCTCTGACTCTACGAACGCCTGAACACATCCAAGCTGTGAGGGCATCCATTGTGCAGTCTGCTAGACGCTCAGCTCGCTTCACCCTTCGGCATTTCCAACACGTCTTTGATTTTGCACGAGGACCTTCAAGAATTTCAATAAGCAGACAGAGAGAGAGAGTCAGAGAAGAAGAGACACCGACAGTCAGACAGACATGAGACCCTCTCCAGGTCCGTCATTGTCACGTGTGCAGAGTCCAGCAAAATTCTGACTTCCTTACCTGAAGAACCTCCCATCAGTTATAAAAGGACACGAAATACATTACTGGTAAATGATGATGAGGAGGAGGAGGAGGAGGAAGGCTATTAGAAATGCAGACTTATTGGCTTGAGTGGCAGCAGCTGGGCAGGTTTAGATGTTTCAGTGGCAGTTGGGTGGGGTGGTGTTAGACCGGGTCCTTCTTAAAAATCTCAGAGCACATTTGTCATAATGACGGAGTGTGTGTGTGTGTGTGTCTGCCGCTCACATGGTGGGCTATCCAGTCAGTCAAACCTGCATGTCTTTGGTGATGTGGGAGTTGAAGTGGGGCAGATGGACACACTGGGATCTGAAGGCAGTGTTAGACCCCCCCACCCCCACCCCAGTATACCAGACAGTAAATTCATTTCTTTGTAAGTCAGCAAACTTACCAATTCAGCAGGGGATCAAATACTGTACTAATTTCCTCCACTGTACTGTATGTCTCAGTCACTATTGATTCGAACACTCTGTACGAGGACAGGCCATTCAGCCCAACAAAGCTCACCAGTCCTCTCCACTTATTTCTTCCAAAAAAACATCAAGTTGAGTTTTGAAAGTCCCCAAAGTCTTACTGTCCACCACACTACTTGGTCACTCACTCCAAGTGTCTGTCGTTCTTTGTGTAAAGAAAAACTTCCTGAGGTTTGTGCAAAATTGAACAAGTTTCCAGCTGTATCCCCATGTTCTTGATGAACTCATTTTAAAATCACCATCTCGATCCACTGCACTAATTCCCTTCATGATTTTAAACACTTCAGTCAGGTCTCCTCCTCATCTCCTGTAAAGGCTCAGCTCTTTTAATCTTTCCTCATAACTCATCCCCTGATGCCCTGAATCAGCTGAGTTGCTCTTCTCTGGACTTTCTCTAGTGCTACTATGAATTTATGGAGACCAAAACTGCACACAGGACTCCAGATGAGGTCTCACCAGTGTGTTATAAAGCTTAAGCAGAACCTTCTGTCACTTGTACTCCACACATCAAGGCGCTATATAACCTGACATTCTGTTAGCCTTCTTAATGGCTTCTGAACACTGACGTGAAGTTGATAGCTTAGAGTCCACTACGACTCCTCAATCCTCCTCATAAGGTGAACTTTTGATTTCTTCTCATTTTAAAGTCACCGTCTCGATCCACTGCACTCATTCCCTTCATCATTTGAAACACTTCAGTCAGGTCTCCTCTTCATCTCTGTAAATGCTCAGCTCTTTTAATCTTTAGTTGCTCTTCTCTGGACCTTCTCTAGTGCTGTTATGTCCTTTTTGTAGCTGCACCCAATACTCCAGATGAGGCCTCACCAGTGTGTTATAAAGCTTGAGCAGACCCTCTTGTGACTTGTACTTCACACGTCAAGGCGCTATATAACCTGACATTCTGTTTGCCTTCTTAATGGCTTCTCAACACTGTTGGGAAGTCGATAGCTTAGAGTCCACTATGACTCCTCAATCCCTCTCATAAGGTGGACTTTCGATTTCATCTCATTTTAAAGTCACCGTCTCAATCCACTGCACTCATTCCCTTCATCATTTTAAACATTTCAGTCAGGACTCCTCTTCATCGCTCTAAAGCCTCAGCTCTTTTAATCTTTCCTCCTAACTCATCCCCTGTCACCATCTAATCAGCCCAGTTGCTCTTCTCTGAACCTTTTCTAGTGCTGCTTTGTCCTTTTTGTAGCCTGAAGACCAAATGATTCCAGATGAGGCCTCACCAGTGTGTTATAAAGCTTGAGCAGACCCTCTTGTGACTTGTACTCCACACATCAAGGCGCTATATAACCTGACATTCTGTTTGCCTTCTTAATGGCTTCTCAACACTGTTGGGAAGTCGATAGCTTAGAGTCCACTAAGCTCGTATTCGTATCTATCTGTCGCTATTCTGTTCTGCTTGTCTATCTGTCTGTCTGCTGCTATTCTTGTCTATTTATCTACCTGTCCATCTGTCATTTTGTTTTCTCAGAATGCCCGTCTGCCACTATTCTTGTCTAACTGTCTTTCTGTCCATTGCTGTTCTCGCATGTCTGTGTGTCTGATTGCCATTCTGGTCGGTCTGTCCGTCTTGTTTATCTGCATGTCTGTCTTTCACTTCCCTGACAGTCGGTGTGCCTGTTGCTGTTCTGGTTGGTCAGTTTCCCTGTCTGCCTGTCTTTTACTACTCTTGTCTGCCTGTGTATCTGGCACAGTGGTAGCGCTGGTGTCTTTCAATGAAGAGATCATGGGGTCCCGTCTTGGGTCCCCCCCCCCCCCCCCCCTGCACGGAGAGCACTTTAGAGTAGTGAGAAAAGCGCTATATAAATGTAAAGAATTCTATTGTGTCCTGTCTATCTGTTATATAGTGCCTTTCAGATCTCTCTCTCTCTATTCCAGTCAGCCTGTCTATTTATCTGTCTGTCGCTCTTATTGTCTATGTGTCTGTCTGTCTGTCACTCTTTCTCACTAACTTTCTTTCTGTCCATTGCTGTTCTTGCACGTCCGTGTGTCTGATTGCCATTCTGGTCGGTCTGTCCGTCTCGTTTATCTGCATGTCTGTCTTTCACTTGCCTGACAGTCGGTCTGCCTGTTGCTGTTCTGGTTGGTCAGTTTCCCTGTCTGCCTGTCTTTTACTACTCTTGTCTGTCTGTGTGTCTGGCATAGTGGTAGCGCTGCTGCTTTGCAGTAAAGAGATCATGGGGTCCCGTCTTGGGTTCCCCCCCCCTGCACGGAGAGCACTTTTGAGTAGTGAGAAAAGCGCTATATAAATGTACAGAATTCTGTTGTGTCTGTTATATAGTGCCTTTCAGATCTCTCTCTCTCTCTCTATTCTGGTCAGCCTGTCTCTCCATCTATTTATTGATATTCTGCTCTGTCTGTCTGTCAGTCACTCTTCTTGATAATTTAATTTTCACCCCACTATTTTAGTCTCCCTAACATTCTTGTTATCATGCTGGGGGGGGGGGGGCCGGTCCTTTGCAGAGTCCCTTTAGGCCGGTCATTATGTGACATTAGAAATGCTCCATGAGCGCCTCAAGGCTCTAACTCTCTAAAGTCCATCCATCCATTATCCAACCCGCTATATCCTAACACAGGGTCACGGGGGGTCTGCTGGAGCCAATCCCAGCCAACACAGGGTGCAAGGCAGGAAACAAACCCCAAGCCCCTCGAACAAAATGCTTACCATTGTAGATTTCCTTGCAGACCCCTGGTGTGATAACAACGTGTGAAAGGCACAATATAACACACAACTCACAAATAAGGAAAAGAGTGGTACAATTTGCATAATGTTTATTGGATTTCAAAAATCAAGATGGCCATCCAAAGATTTTACAGAAAAAAGCAAAAAATGAGAATCAGTCAACCAAAAGAATAAAAAAAAAATCTGAATAAGTCAATTGGCTGCTGCCGCAGCAGACCCCCAGTCCAAGCCTTACACCCCGGGTGGTCTTACACCCCACTTGGCTACGTCGTTCGTTGGGTTTTGCCGCGCAGGGTTGTGCGTTTTGTTTGAGTTTTATGTAAATCCATGGTTGTGGTGACCCCCTCATTAAAGGACATTTGGCAAATTAGAGACCACCTCCAAACACACAAGCAAACATGGCATCAGAATTATAAAAAAAACATTTTTGAAAAATCAACAAAATTGAAGACGTAATGAGCGCAGTGTGCCATCAAGAAAACCAAATAAGTACAAAAAAATAAAATCCTGGAGTGAGGCCGGGGCTGAAATACAAAGTTGAGTGAGGACGAGGCACTGGAAACAAACCAAAAAAGCAACGTCAACGTGCGGTGAGCCCCCCGGGGCAACAACGGAAAAGTAAAAACGGCGGCCCGTGAGCACCTGGGAAATTCAATGTGTCCGTCGTCCTCGCCTCACTCGGTCAGACAAGCCCACCAAACCCGACTGAAAAGGAGCGCCCCACTCCCGTAGGCGCGTCTCCGGTTTTAAGCGTAATCCATGAATATGAATGAGAACCCCCCCCCCACAACAAAAAGAAAAAACATAATTTAAATTTCATATAAAAGGCCTGCAAAATACAAACTGAAAAAGTCCATAAAAATAAAATACATCATTCTGAAATATACAATACATATCAAGAAATCCAGTATGTGTGAAAAATCGATGTTTTCAGGGTTGGCAAAAATGACTTATAAAATATATATATATAAATTTATATACTGTATATAAATAGAGCATCCTATTAGATAATGTCTCATGTACACATGCAGGCAGTCAAGGGACAAACACTGTAAGCCACAAGGGTCCCGGTCCAGTCCTCAGCCACTGATGGCCACCTGTATGACCCCCCATGTGAGTCGCTTCTCACTGTCCGTGCGCCGCCTGTGCAAAATGTTGAATAAATGTCTTGAAGTCGCAATGCATCCTGGGATATGGAGTTCACTGTAAGGTGCGAGATCAGGTCGGACCCAAGCACCGAGAATTGCTGAGTGCGCCGCTTAATATGCCTGCCAAATTCCAAATACATACATGTGAAGCAACTGCAGTGAACTACTGCACCGCTTTGTAAGAAAGGCGCTATATAAGGTCGGTCACTAACACTGATGAGTGCTGAGAAAGCCATGTAAAATGTCTGCATGCCAGGAAAAAATATATATCTCAGATATACTGTACTGTATATTAAACAAAATATGAGCTATCAACTAGGATATAGTGTGGGTGTGTGATGTGAAGAGCCCGCCTCCTGATGACCTCACTTCCACTTCTGGTCCCAAGAGCCCCTCCTCTTCCTGCTTGTCAGCTTAATATCCGCCATGTTTACTGACCTGTTCTGTTCTGGAATCTTTGTCTGTAAAGAACATTTATTCTCAACCTTTTTGCATTTGCAGCCAATTCTCAAGTATATGGGGCGGGGGGGGGTTTACAACGTGTGGGGGGATAAGGGGGGCTGCCCCAAACCAAAGCTTGAGTATTGACCACAATTTACCACTACATATATATATATATATATATATATATATATATATATACATATATATATATATATATATATATATATAGAGAGAGAGAGAGAGAGAGATAGATAGATGTCAAAGGTGCTATATGATAGATAGATAGAGAGATAGATAGATAGATGTTATGTTAGGTAGAATGCCAAGAGGGGGCTGGGTGGTCTAGATATATATATATATAGAGAGAGAGAGAGAGAGATTGTGGTAAATAATCAAGCCTTGATAAGCCTTGTGTATATATTATATATATATATATATATATATATATATATATATATATATATATATATATATATAACACACACATACTGTACATAAATGCATATACGTATATATATATATATATATATATATATATATATATATATATATATATACTGTACATTTATATCTAGATATAGATACAGTTAAGTCCATAAATATTTGGACAGAGACAACTTTTTTCTCATTTTGGTTCTGTACATTACCACAATTAATTTGAAATGAAACTCCTCAGATGCAGTTGAAGTGCAGACTTTCAGCTTTAATTCAGTGGGGTGAACAAAACGATTGCATAAAAATGTGAGGCAACTAAAGCATTTTTTTAACACAATCCCTTCTTCATTTCAGGGGCTCAAAAGTAATTGAACAATTGACTCTTTGGCTATTTCATGGGCAGGTGTGGTCAAGTCCGTCGTTATGTCCTTATCAATGAAGCAGATAAAAGGCCTGGAGTTGATTTGAGGTGTGGTGCTTGCATGTGGAAGATTTTGCTGTGAACAGACAACATGCGGTCAAAGGAGCTCTCCATGCAGGTGACAGAAGCCATCCTTAAGCTGCGAAAACAGAAAAAACCCATCTGAGAAATTGCTACGATATTACAAGTGGCAAAATCTACAGTTTGGTCCATCCTGAGAAAGAAAGCAAGCACTGGTGAACTCAGCAACGCAAAAAGACCTGGACGTCCACAGAAGACAACAGTGGTGGATGATCCCAGAATCATTTCCATGGTGAAGAGAAACCCCTTCACAACAGCCCACCAAGTGAACAACACGCTCCAGGGGGTAGGCGGGCGTTTCGATATCCAAGTCTACCATAAAGAGAAGACTGCATGAAAGTAAATCCAGAGAGTGCACTGCAAGGTACAAGCCACTCATAAGCCTCAAGAATAGAAAGGCGAGATTGGACTTTGCTAAAGAACATCTAAAAAAGCCAACACAGTTCTGGAAAAACATTCTTTGGACAGATGAAACCAAGATCAACCTCTACCAGAATGATGGCAAGAAAAAAGAATGGAGAAGGCGTGGAACAGCTCATTATCCAAAGCATAGCACATCATCTGTAAAACACGGTGGAGGGAGGCAGTGTGATGGCTGCCGGTGGCACTGGGACACTAGTGTTTATTGATGATGTGACACAGGACAGAAGCAGCCGAATGAATTCTGAGGTGTTCAGAGACATACTGACTGCTCACATCCAGCTAAATACAGCAGTCACATTGATTCATGATACAGATGGACAATGACCCAAAACATACAGCCAAAGCAACCCAGGAGTGTATTAAAGCAAAGAAGTGGACAATTCTTGAATGGCCAAGTCAGTCACATGATCGTAACCCAACTGAGCAGGCATTTCACTTGTTGAAGACTAAACTTCAGACAGAAAGGCCCACAAACAAACAGCAACTGAAAGTAAAGGCCTGGCAGAGCAATAAAAAGGAGGAAACCCAACATCTGGTGACGTCCAGGAGTTCAGGACTTCAGGCTGTCATTGCCAGCAAAGGGTTTTCAACCAAGTATTAGAAATGAACATTTGATTTCCAGTTATTTCATTTGTCCAATTACTTTTGAGCCCCTGAAATGAAGAAGGGATTGTGTTCAAAAAATGCTTTAGTTGCCTCACATTTTTATGCAATTGTTTTGTTCACCCCACTGAATTAAAGCTGAAAGTCTGCACTTCAACTGCATCGGAGTTGTTTCATTTAAAATTCATTGTGGTCATGTACAGAACCAAAATGAGAAAAAAGTTGTCTGTCCAAATATTTATGGACCTAACTGTATCTACTCTATAGATAGATAGATAGATACTTTATTAATCCCAATGGGAAATTCACAAAAATTTATAAAATTTATATATTTATATCTATATATAAAATCTTAAGCCTAAAAGTGCAACGATTTTATGTGACGTTCATATGTCACGTTTTTTGTCACACTTTAAATCAGGCTTATTTTAAAACCTACATCTATATGTTTGGTGTCATTTTTTTTTCAGAATTTATCAAACTTTCATGTGATGTTGTTAGATTTTCATATTCTTATTCCATTTTTAAATTCTAAACTAAAATATCAAGAAAGTTGTGGTTTTCATTTTTGATCAAGTAAACTTTCTTTCACAGGAACAAACTAGATCTCCTCATCACACCAATGTTTGTATTTCGGTGATTTAGTCGTCTGAAGGTCGAGTTACGATGACCCTTTGCACACCCCTTTAATTTTCAGCTGATTTTTCCTGCTATTTAAATGTGTCATTTTTTATTGATAAGAATGTCAGTTAAAATAAATGGATCGTTTATTTCGTCTCTTATAAATACTCATTGAGCAGAGTGGACCTCAGTTTAACGGGAATACTCCAAGCGGTAAGACAGGAAATATTTCATGATTTTTACTCCGTTAAATTCATTTTTCTTTTACATATTTATAGAATTTCATGATTTTGGCCGCCTAGTATAGATATACAGTATATACAGTATATGCCAGTTCATTACCGACAGTGGTGGGTTTGTGAGGCTCCCAGAAGAGAAGTGGGTGCATGGAGCGGGACCCCACACTATCACAGTGACAGAGAGAGCCAATTTGAAGCAGGGGATGATTAGGGGGGGCTGCACAAATAATATTTTGAAGGGGGGTTTATACCTGGGATAAGCTCATCCCTAATTATTAAATTAATTAACTCAGAAAGATTATGAAGAGCTGTGGTGGGCTGGCGCCCTGCCCGGGGTTTGTTTCCTGCCTTGCGCCCCGTGTTGGCTCCAGCAGACCCCCGTGACCCTGTAGTTAGGATGTAGCGGGTTGGATTATGAAGAGAAAGTGAGGGACTGAAAGTCACTCCTCCATTTTAGGTATCATACGTGCGTCATTAGAAAAGAAACAAATGTGTGATTGAAGAAGGAGCGGACACAGTAGAGTTAAACACTAAAGAGCATCGAGTTAAATTCGATCCGTCACTGGGGAGGATTGGCTTCTAAAACAAGCAACTGGCTTGGAACAAAAACCTGCAGCCACTGCGGACCCCCCAGTGTGAGAGTCGGCCCACCCCTGTTCTATAAAACATCCAGGTGAATGTCTACTGTGCACTCGGTAAGCACCCCCACATCGTTATCGTTTGTCCTTCTCACATTCTTACTACTACCTAATTGATGACGTCTCCCATAAAGAAATTAAAAACTAAAATCCTAAGAAGGGCCTGCGCTGCTATCCAGAAGGTTGCCAGTTCAAATCCCGTCACGACCAGAAGGGATTCTACTCCGCTGGGGGACCCCGTTTCGTTGTACCCGTACAATGACGACGTTGTTGAATTATCATCATTAATTGGTACGTATGGCGCCTTGCGAAAGTCCGCTCTTCAGAGTGTCATTTTTTTGGTTAAAAGTTTGGGGAGCCTGCAGAAAGTGAACTCGAGCAACTCGGGGTCATCCAAGTGGCCGGGAGGTGAACTGCATGCTATTACAAGTCCAAAGAGTACAAAGCCAAAGTGTGACTCACTTTAAAACAAAAATAAAAATCAAATCAAAGATACAAGCCCACATGCAGAGGATCAACCCGATCCCAGAGACGAACGTCTCTAAACAGCAGAAGAACCGAAGATCCTAAGGAATGCTTTATAAATACAACAGCAGTGACAGTGAAACAATGAAAACAAAGAAAAAACAGAACAATCAAAAATAAAAGAAATATGCTGGTTAAAAAAAAGGAAATATATAAAAATAGAATCATCAAACAAGAATGAAAAGCAAAAGGTCTGCGTTGTGTTTGCCAGAAGCCAAGAGCAGCAGGACAGGCCGCCTCACGAGTCTGACGGAAGTGACACGCACCTTTCCAAAAAAAAAAAAATCTCGTAAAAGATACGTTCAGCGTTTTGTATTCCAGAAACGGCGACACTTCTGTCTGAAGCCGCCGTCTTCAAGGTAATCTAAAGGTAATTCCACCCCGAGCCTGCAGGTCCAGTCCGCGCATAACAAACTGCAGGAGCAACGTCGACACCACAGCCACGATGGACCTCACAGGTATGGCAGACGATTTGCGCCAAAGCGTGCGGCACATTTCACTTTGGCTCGGTTTTTATTGCGTCATAATTTAAAACGCAGCGACCAAATCAAAGGAATCGATTGCTGGTTAGCACGGCATGCGATTTTTCAAAAGAGTTCTGCATTGTAATTCACGTCCACATCCTCGCATTTCGCTTAACGGGTTCCTCGAGTGGACTGCATTTCGATTTCAGACCGGATGTTGATCGTGGCAAGACCGGAATGTAATCAACTGACCAATGTCACACTCCGAGCCAAGGGGTGGCGCTGTTGCCTGATGCTTCTCCTCCTTTCTCTCCTACAGATCGAGTCCCAGTGACGTCATTTCCGGGTAATGGGTTTTCTGACCCCGAAATCCCGGTCTGCCCACTTCTTAAGGGGTGTCGCTGTCGCCGCCATCGCTACCTCGACTCTAGCCTGAAAAGACATTTTGCGAATAGGAGGGGGGGGGCAGCCAACTTGCCCGACGGAGTGCGGAAAAACAAAACGTAAGGGTTTGGAACAAAGTGCTAACACCTTTCTCCCTTCTTCAGCAGAAAAACCGAAGCTTAATGAAATGTACCTTTTGGAGGTCCAATGCGGGGGTCTCTAAGAAGATGCCACTTCCAGGTTCCTCCCATGTTCTGATGTTTCTGTCTTCCCTCTGATGACTTCATCTCCGGTCCACTACAGATGACCTCACTTCCGGCCCCCGATTGTGTCGTCGCCTCTGTCCGTCACCATCGTCGTCACTTCCTGCCGCGACCCCATAAATGTCCCACAAACTTGTTTATCTTTGTCAAATGTGTGATCAGATCTTTTTGTTTTGGACGGCGGTTTCAGTCTTAAATGGCTACTTGGTTCACCAGACATTAAACTGGGAATTCCCCCAAATCTTGATCTCTGTGTCTTTACACCAATCAGCATCAAGAGGCGGGGCAAAAGGGGCGTCGACAGTTGTGGTCAGAGGCGTGCCAGTCCTAAATGTGTTTCACCCCGCACTAAAGATGGTGGACAGGGAGTTGATGAGGCAGGCGATGTAATCGATGATTTCATTCTCTTCCATGTCGACTGGTTGCTGGTAAGGACTGCTGTTGGAGAAGCAGCAACAGGAGAAGAGTTTCCCACCTCACTGCTACAGTAACGCCGCAGCATACGATTATGTAAGACACTATCTAAATAAAATGTATTACTACAGGGGGATTCTAATGGGCGGGGTCCCAAGTTATTACTGTCTTAATAATGAAGCAATCCAAACAAAGTAAAGATCACACTACTCCTGGATAAATGTACGAACGAGAGAGGCGTGGCGCTCTTCTGTTGGCACAACGTCTGCGTCTGTCTGCCGGAGTGGCGCCTACAGCGAGCGCCTGTGTGCACAAAGTTAATGCACTGGCGGTTCCCCTCTAAATTCAGTACAGGGTCCGTTTCCAAAACCGAATGTGATTGGCTCGTTTCCACATCTATCAAGGCATGCACCGTATCTATTTAGCTTCTGTCGCTTCATTATTACGTGACAATGGGGCCCCACCCATTCAAATCTCCCTATAATCCTGTAGATCGATATTTCTCAAACGTATTTTTCAATCTTCCCCTCCTTACTGATTCCGTGACCCATGATGGCTGCCCCTATAGTTATAAGGAAGGTAGGGGGTCCCGCTCGGAGATTAGCCGCCAAATCGTCGTCATATTCCTCCTTCGTCACAAACCGTATGCAACCCTTACCCATTCGATACGATGGCGAGTCACGACCCCCGTGTGACCCTAAAGGCGGAAAACCAAAGATTAGTGTAGACCATCAAGGGGGGCGTCCGTCCCCCGATATTCCCCTAAATACGGTTTGTTAATACCTGCAGATGGGGGCGAGTGTACTGGCTAATGCTAAACTTCTTTATGTAACGGTCAGGACTATCAGATGGCACAATAAGGTACAAGGGGTCTTCACCCAAGTGGGGCACAAATGCCACTTTCTTGTTTTTCTTATTTAATTTTGATTCCTTTGGTCACTTTGTTGATTGGGCAGCACGGTGGCGCAGTGGTGGCACTGCTGCCTCACAGTAAGGAGACCTGAGGTTCACTTCCCAGGTCCTCCCTGTGTGGAGTTTGCATGTTCTCCCCGTTCCTCCCACAGCCCAAAGACAGGCAGGTGAGGTGCATTGGCGATCCTCAATTGTCCGTTGTGTGTGTGTTTGCCCTGTGGTGGGCTGGCGCCCTGCGCCATGTTGGGTGGGATTGGCTCCAGCAGACCCCCGTGACCCTGTGTTAGGATATAGCGGGTTGGAGAATGACTGAGTGACTTCGATGATTACGTCATTTCCGTGTATTTAATCATCTTGTGTTTTTTGGGCGGTTCGTTTCGAATGCGCTTGGATGTTGGTGAGTTATTTTTTGTGTTTTTGGGTATATTGGATATTTTGAACCCGTGCTCTGCTCTTTGACTCGACCTCGGGTTTCAAATTGAGACTCACTTTGCTTTGGATTGCTTTCACGGTGTCTGGCAACTCCTTTTGCCATTTTTGTGCTCGTCTTCCGTTCAGAGCATTCTTGGAAAAAATCAGTGGTTAATTTATTAAGATCCTGTGGTTTTGTGCCCTTTAAACTAATAAGAGTTTTTCCTGGTTTCTCTCTCTAGCGGGAAATTTTGTGCTTGGGAACTCTCAAGTTGATGGATTCAGGCTGGCATAACACGTGTCACACGCACATGCGCCAAGGAGACGGCATTTGTGTTTCAGTAAACGCGATTACCCACCGGACCAGGAGGTGGTGCTGTTCTCCGATCCTCCCTCTCTCTCTCCCTCCCCCTGCAGACCAGCTGATGTCATCTCCGGTGTCCGCCCTCCTGGACACGCCCCTTCCTGTCGTGACTCATCACTAACCAGCACTTCACTTCCTTCCCTCAGGTTTGTATTGAACTCCTGTCTGTAAAGGTGTGTTATTTTATTTTTGTTTTTTCCGCAAAACTTCAAAAGTATGCAGGGTTACCAAGATGGCGCCCCAAACCTTCTTTTCTGTGATTTGTCTCGCAGCTTATGTAGACAACTTAACTTTTTCAGTGAGTCTTCAAGCAGACATCACGCCGTTTTCAGTTAATCCCTCCACACTGACTAAGCTGCGCACGCCACCAGAGTAATAGAGACGTTCAGAAGCGGACCGCCTCTTACCCACAACTGTCGACGCCCCTTGCCCCACCTCTTCACGCGGATTGGCCATTTGCTTACGTTCCCTTCCTTGCATGAATAACGCGTGGTCTTTGAATCGAAATGCGAGACACTCGGAACAGCCGCCTAGCGAAACGCAGCACTCTTGGCTTTGCTCGTAGTTCTCACACGCGATCGACGGATGTGAATTCAAATGCGGTACGCTTTGGAATTGAATTTTAAAACCGACAGGAAAGCTGCGTGCCATCGTGAAATGCAATAATTCGTTCCGTTGATACGTTTTTCATTATGACCCAAAAAAAAACGTGCGAAAATGAAATGATTTGTTTTGCACGTTAACCCGTTGGATCGCATTTCTTTTTAGCACAGCTGATCTTCTGTACCAAACTCCCAACCTCCACCACCAAGCTCAGCCGAGTTTGAAATGGAGGCGCAAATTCTAATTAAGATCTGATGTTACCAAGAAGCAAGAACAGGACTCTGAAGGCTACCAGCTCCACAGGAGCGTAGTTTGAGAGATGGCTTCCTTTTTTAAAACTTTTCTGCTTTCTTGTATAGGGAAAGTTTTATAAACATCCAAAAATTTGATGTTGAGATTTTGTTGAATATCGATGTTTTAGACCTCCTTGACTTTCTCGTAAGTATAGGGAAATTTTTGTAATCGTTCAAAAATGTGATGTCGAGATTTTAATGAGCTCGATGTTTCAAACCTCTCCGACTTTCTCGTAAGTACAGGGAAACTTTTGTAATCGTCCAAAAATTTGATGTCGAGATTTTGATGAATCTCGATGTTTTAGATCTCCCCGACTTTCTTGTAAGTATAGGGAAAGTTTTGTAATCGTTCAAAAATGTGATGTCGAGATTTTACTTTCTCGTAAGTATAGGGAAAGTTTTGTAATCGTCCAAAAACGTGATGTTGAGATTTTAATGAGCTCGATGTTTCAAACCTCTCTGACTTTCTCGTAAGTATTGGGAAAGTTTTATAATCGTCCGAAAATTTGATGTCGAGATTTTGATGAATCTCGATGTTTTAGACCTCCCAGACTTTCTCATAAGTATGGGTAAAGTTCTGTAATCGTCCAAAAATTTAATGTTGAGATTTTGATGAATCTCGATGTTTTAGATCTCCCCGACTTTCTCGTAAGTATAGGGAAAGTTTTGTAATCGTTCAAAAATGTGATGTCAAGATTTTACTTTCTCGTAAGTATAGGGAAAGTTTTGTAATCGTTCAAAAATGTGATGTCGAGATTTTACTTTCTCGTAAGTATAGGGAAAGTTTTGTAATCATCCAAAAATTTGATGTCGAGATTTTGATTAATCTCAATGTTTTAGATCTCCCCAACTTTCTCGTAAGTATAGGGAAAGTTTTGTAATCGTCCAAAAACGTGATGTTGAGATTTTAATGAGCTTGATGTTTCAAACCTCTCCGACTTTCTCGTAAGTATTGGGAAAGTTTTATAATCGTCCGAAAATTTGATGTCGAGATTTTGATGAATCTCGATGTTTTAGACCTCCCCGACTTTCTCATAAGTATGGGTAAAGTTCTGTAATCGTCCAAAAATTTAATGTTGAGATTTTGATGAATCTCGATGTTTTAGATCTCCCCGACTTTCTCGTAAGTATAGGGAATGTTTTGTAATCATCCAAAAATTTGATGTCGAGATTTTGATTAATCTCAATGTTTTAGACCTCCCCAACTTTCTCGAAAGTATAGGGAAAGTTTTGTAATTGTCCAAAAATTTGATACCGAGATTTTGATGAATCTCGATGATTTAGACCTCCCTGACTTTCTCGTAAGTATAGGGAAAGTTTTGTAATCGTCCAAGAACGTGATGTTGAGATTTTAATGAGCTCAATGTTTCAAACCTCTCTGACTTTCTTGTAAGTATAGGGAAAGTTTTGTCATCGTCCAAAAATTTGATGTCGAGATTTTGATGAATCTCGATGTTTTAGACCTCCTCGACTTTCTCGTAAATATAGGGAAAGTTTTGTAATCGTTCAAAAATGTGATGTCGAGATTTTAATGAGCTCGATGTTTCAAACCTCTCCGACTTTCTCATAAGTATTGGGAAAGTTTTATAATCGTCCGAAAATTTGATGTTGAGATTTTGATGAATCTCGATGTTTTAGACCTCCCAGACTTTCTCGTTAAGTATAGGGAAAGTTTTGTAATCGTCCAAAAATTCCAGTTCAAGGTATTGATGAACCTCAACATTTTAAACCTCCCCGAGTCTGAAAATACCATTTTTGGAATTGTGTGTGTGTGTAAACAATAACTTAAGTACGCTCTCAGGTTGGTCAACCAAATTTTGCATACAAGTATTACGTACAAAATGTAGATTTCTATCAATTTTTGGGCTCTTTCTGTTAACTGGAATTGGTACTTTACCTTTTTATTCATGTGGCTGCAGAGTTTGATTTATTCAACTTTACTTTTCTAATACTGTAATTGTCCAATATATTCCTAATTTGATTTGTTGTTGATGGTTCTCTAATGTACATAATATAAAAATGAGGAGTAAACCGCAAGACGAGGATTATAAATATCCATCCCCATATCTGAGTATATGAGAAAGTCAAGGGGAGAGCACTCCCGATTTTTTAAAATGTATTTATTCTTTTTCCATTTGTACATACAATACAAAAATGACTTGAGACGTCCATAAAAAAATAAAAGTTGCCACGTGATTCTCCTGTCAACGCAAGTGTAAAGAGTCCGCCAACTTAAAAAGAAGCGATGGCCGATTTTGATGTCCATTCTGGCAACGCAAACGCAGACCTTTTGAGAAGCGGAACTCCTCCACGGGACACCGGAGTGATTCGACAAGCGCAGAGAAAGTCGCACACAATAATACAGTCGTAACGCGAAAAACGGAAAAAGACGACGATTCTTATTTCCTCGTCCTCCCCCAGGTGGCGACGTGTTGATCTGCTGAAGCGGGAGAAAAATAAAATCTTTTCTTATTTTTTGGTGATCTTTTCATCGTAAGAAGCTGCCTCGGTTATTATTACCTTTTTCTTAACGTTACTTTTTTCACCAGGCGTCTCCATGCTGCACATAACGATGTACAATTCAACAAAAAGAGTCAAAGTTAGGGTGACAGGAAAAAAAGCAAAGTGTCCAAAGTACTCGAGGCACAATAGGCTTACTGTGCATCACGAACAAGAAAAATAAAAATTTGTAAAATAAATCAACAAATCCTCCATCCTCGTGCTAAAGCGCCGCCAATGTCGGTGGGCAACTTTGCAGCAAACCCACCTCCGTGTCGGCGAGCTGCCATCCTCATCCTTTGCAACGAGATGAACAAAACTCTCTCCAGCGCTCGCTTGGAGGCCATCGTCATCCTCGGGTGCCTTACAAGACGTTCACACCGGTCTTCATCCGGCGAGCCGACACGATCAGTCCTCCGATGAAGTGCACCGGTCTCGTCACCAGAGACGGAAATAGAAAACAAAGCATAAAATCCAAAGTAAAATGCATCCGACTCCATGTGGTGGAGACAAGCAAAAGGTGCCTCTTTCCATCAAGCGAAATCAAAACAGGTGCCCACTGGCATCTCCTCCGGGCTGCTTAGCGTGGTTTTGTTTTTTTTTTTTTTTTGTTCCTTCAAGCCACCAGCCACGGTGTGACTCCCTTTAGAAGATGACAAGAAAACCATTCAGAGCTCACGGCGTACAAAAATCGTTTTAAGGAAGCAGCAGCAGCCAGTTAGTGTTGCGAAGCTCTCAATCCAGCACTGCGCATGCGCCGCCGCCTTACCGCGTCTTTTAAGTCTCCGTTTGTTGGATGGCAGTTTAGTAGATGGAGATGAATGGGTAAAAAAAAAAAAAAAAAAGACAAAAAAGGGACACGGTGGCAGAGCCTCGTTATGATTTGTTTCTGTTGTGGTCCACTTTGGGTGACTGGCACTTGCTGACATCTGGCCATGCAAACAACAAGCAGGCAGGGGAGAAGACCCCCGGCCCCGTCCCCCCAATCCCAACACTGGGAAGCAGTAAGGCGCCCCCCCCCCCACAGTGTTTTCAGATTAAGGGCACAGTCGGGGAATGGCAGGAGGGGCACACTGTTAATGCGGATGAGAAGCGTCAATGGGGTGGAGGACTTTAGTTCGTTTTTTTTTTTTTGAGATATTTATATATTTATATTTTACAAAACTATAAATACAAAAAAAAAATGAAGCATTATGTACAAACTCCATGCGTTTTTTGGGTTAGGTTCATCACTGCAAAAGAAACACAAAATAACACAAGTTAGACACACGGTTTTGGGTTAAAAATAAAAATATAATAAAACCTGAATGACCGAGGACCTCTAAACACTTTTACACAATACAGTTATTTCTATTTTTGATTTTTCCTTCACTTGTGGTCTGTCCTGCATTTCAATCTTCCACCACCAGGAGGCAGAAGAGCAGGACTCTGTAATGAAGGTCAGGCAGTGGCAGCAAGTGTCTCCTTCAGAGAGTTTCCTCATTACAACATATTGATCTGCCCTATTGTCATGTTTGCGGGCGGCACGGTGGCGCAGTGGGTAGTGCTGCTGCCTCGCAGTTGGGAGACCTGGGTTCGCTTCCCGGGCCCACCCTGCGTGGAGTTTGCATGTTCTCCCCGTGTCTGCGTGGGTTTCCTTCCACAGTCCAAAGACATGCAGGTTAGGTGGATTGGCGATTCTAAATTGGCCCTAGTGTGTGCTTGGTGTGTGTGTCCTGCAGTGGGTTGGCACCCTGCCCAGGATTGGTTCCTGCCTTGTGCCCTGTGTTGGCTGGGATTGGCTCCAGCAGAACCCCGTGACCCTGTGTTCGGATTCAGCGGGTTGGAAAATGGATGGATGGTTGATCTGCCCTAATGAAAGGACAAGTGTGTGTGTGTGTTCTCGTAATTCTATTAAACTGAGGACTTTTGACAGTATACACACCAATAAGATGGGGACGTCAGCGAACATGGGGACCAAAAATTGAGTCCCCACGAAAGTAACTATTGTACAGTGATAAGAAGGTGCTGTAGACCTACCCTGCATTAAAATCTACACAGTCCCCAGAATCGGGTTTTAATGGAAAAAAATTGTGCGTGTGTGTGTGTGATCTCTCAGTCCGTCCTTCATTTTCGGTTCATCTTATGCTGATCATGTGCCTCTTTCTATTCTGTTGCTTCTTCTCCATGTATTATCACAGCAGACAACTTGTCGACTTGTAATTCCACCCCCAGCCAGGGGTTGGCGCTACTTTGTAACTCTGCAGATCTGCTGACCAACATTTCAAGTTTATCGGGGCGCTCGAGAGACTGAGTGAGGGGTTTCTGAGTGTCTGGGCTTGTGAAGGTCCTGATAAAAACCACCAGCCAGGCCTTTAATGACCTCTTAGGGACGGCCATCAGCAGTATGTCTGTCTGTGGAGAGAGTGTCGACCTCATCGAGAGGTTTACTGACCTCAGCAGTGACATTCATGTGACTCTTCCTATGAAGTCAGTAGACGGATTGGGAGAGCACGGGGGGGTCATGGGGTCATAAAGGGGTGTGTGACGCTCCTGATATCTATGCAAAAGGACGAAGGTCCAAGTCTTTACAGTCCTGGTGCTCCCTGTGTGTGAGACATGGACACTACCCAGTGACCTGAGATGAAGACTGGACTCCTTCATGTGTGTCTCTCTGGAAAATCCTTGGGTACCGTTGGTTTGACTTTGTGTTGCTCATGGAGTCCCGAATGAGGCACATGACATTCATTGTGAGGGAGCGTCAGTTACAGCACTACGGCCATGTGGCACGTTTCCCTGAGGGTGACCCAGCTCGTAAGATCCTCATTGTTGGGGACCCGAGTGGCTGGACCAGGCCAAGGGGTTGCCCACGTGACACCTGGCTGCGGCAGATAGAGGGTCATTTCCAGAGGGTGGAACTGGGCCGCGTGTCTGCCTGGGGGGTTGCCAACCGGGATCCCGAGCTGTTTCGATGTGTAGTGGGTGCAGCAACGTGCTGTACCAGTGCATGCTCCCCAACTTGACTTGACTTGGGGTCCTGGACCCGCTCCTTCTACCTCACCGCCTTCATAACTGGCATCACCAGCGCCTTCTTGAATTCAAGGTGAAAGTCTACACTTGACTCACAGCTTGGTCACTTCATTTCAAATCCATTGTGGTGGCACACAGAACCAAAATGATGACAGTCGTGTCACCGGTCCATTACATACTTGCCTAAGAGGCCACTTCAGGGCCTGTTGACTTGTAACTCCACTCCAAGCCTGGGGTCAGCGCTATCTTGTAATTTTTCTCCTATCCTTCCCTCTGCAGATCTGGCACCCGACATTTCGATTTCTGGGGCTGCTCCTTCCGCCTCACTGCCTTCATCAGCGGCACCACCACCGCCATCTTCCTCCATTCTAATGAGAGACTTGCGCCTCTGCAGACCTTTCTCACACTATGCATTAAATCGTGTTGTTCCATATGTAATGGACACCTGGGATGCCTCCATGATGGAAGGACCAGGGGAAGAAGCTTGGAAGGAGCAATACCTCCCCTGGGATGACAGAGGGTAGCCCCCCATGGCTTGTTACAGTGCCACGGAGCAGGGAAGCTCAACCCTGCTGGTGCACGTGGCCACCACCAGGGGGCGTATGGACAACGGCTGAGCCTTCCTCTGCAGGGCTGCCATCACACCCAGAAGTGCAGCCGGAAGGAGATCGTGGAACACCTGGACCACAACCGGGTGCTCCATAAAAGGGGCCGCCTCATTCCAATTGAGGAGCGAGAGTCAGGAGGAGGAGGAGGAGGAGGTGGAAAGAAAGAGAGAGACAGAGAGAAGGACCGTGCTTGGTACTGTGCTGTACTGTCCTGTCCTACTGTGGGGAACGAGACAAAAGCGTTTCCCACAGCTCAACAAAGGTTTGCCTAGGGTTTGGGGAGCTGTACACCCCCTGGATTTCACACATTTGACCAGAGCTCTTAGAAATGTCTGCTGTTACACAATGAGAACAGCAACAAGCCATGGAGTTAAAGAACGACTTTAATGAACGACGAGACTCGATGCCTGATTGAGCAGCTGGTTGGAGTGAAATTGCTTGGAGTTTGAGGCCCTGACTGAGTTGATCTTCTGTTGGCTCCCTCACTTCACACTTCATTTCTGTTTGGGTGCCACATGGTACTGTGCTGTACTGTCCTGTCCTACTGTGGGGAACGAGACACAAGCGTTTCCCACAGCTCAATAAAGGTGTGCCTAGGGTTTGGGGAGCTGTACACCCCCTGGCTTTCACACATAATATATGGGGATTGCCTGTGGCTGCCCCCAAACTTTTATCTTTGTTTTGTGTTTCAGTGACAGTACATAAGCTGCCTTTGTGAAGTTCCCTGTGTTTTATGGGTGCCACCTCCCAGTGACTGCTAGGCACTGCCCTCCGCCTTATAAGTCTGGAGGGTCTCCCACAGTTCTTGGTGGTCCACTGTGAATGCGCCAGGGAGTGGGCGAGTGTTCATGTCTTATCGATTTGGCTCTCTGACATTTCGACTTTCCGCTCGCCTTCAGAAATCCGTTTTTGGGACTCATTTGATTCGCGTTGCCTTCGTGTTTCCGGTAATTCCATGTGGAGCACAGGCAAGAATGGATACCGTTAAAACACTAACAAATTCTAGAGGTAAACGTCCCACCGAAGGTGAAGATGAAAAGAGGGTGGGCTTCTACCACAAGATAATGATCTGAAACACAACCTAACCCAAGAGGCGCAAGCTGAAGGTGTTGGCACGGCCCTCATAGTCCCCCAATGACCTAAACATCAGCGAGAACCTGTGGGCAGACCACAAAACAGCAGTGCAGGTAAGACCACCCAAAAATCTCACAGAATGTTTGCCAAAAAATCCCCTGTGGCACGCGGCTGGGGGTGGCACCCAGCCGGGATGCCCAGGAGGACAGGAGGAGGGCTCATGCCTCCTCCAGACCACGAGGGGGCGACCGCCCTGGTTCCTTTGGGGGCCACGGGTGCAGGGCTTGGAAGCCCAACCCTGTAGGGGCCCGTGGTCTCCGCCAGGGGGCGCCCCCATGCCTGAAGGACCCGGAACCCCAACACTTCCGCCACACCAGGAAGTGCTGGGGAGAAGAAGACTGGGAACACCCGGAGGGCTTCTGGGAACACAGCCGGCACTTCCGCCACACAGGGGAGTGTCGGGAATCACCTGGAGCCCATCTGGGTAATTATAAAATGGGGCGCCTCCCTGCAGACGAGGACTGGAGTCGAGTGAGGAGTGGACAAAGTTTGGAGGCAGGAGAGTGGAGGCGGCCTGAAGAGCAGGCAGAGACTGAGAGAGGCCTGGACTTTGGGGCAGTTTGGTGCTTGAGGCACTGGGTTGTGCACTTATGGACAGTGTAAAATATGTATAATAAACGTGTGGTGGACTGTACAATGGTGTCCGTCTGTCTGTGTCCGGGCAGCTTATCACACCCCCCAAATAAGAACGGAAAGACCCCTAGCCGGCATTTACATGGGGATGTTACAAAATACAGGCGGCACGGTGGCGCAGTGGGTAGTGCTGCTGCCTCGCATTAAGGAGACCTGGGTTCGCTTCCCGGGTCCTCCCTGTGTGGAGTTTGCACGTTCTCCCCGTGTCTGCGTGGGTTTCCTCCCACAGTCCAAAGACATGCAGGTTAGGTGGATTGGCGATTCTAAATTGGCCCTAGTGTGTGCTTGGTGTGTGTTTGTGTGTGTCCTGCGGTGGTTTGGCACCCTGCCCGGGATTGGTTCCTACCTTGTGCCCTGTGTTGGCTGGGATTGGCTCCAGCAGACCCCTGTGACCCTGTGTTCGGATTCAGCGGGTTGGAAAATGGATAGATGGATGGATGTTACTAAATACTGACCATGCAGGGTGCTCCTATTTTTATTTTAATTTTGAAACATTAAATAATAATGGAAATAAATAACTAATCGTCCTTAAAACATTAAAGCAATATGTCCTCTTTAACTTGATGCCATTTGGAAATCAGGTTCTCTTTAAAGTGTTTGGTTATTTACAGTAGTAGACATGACCAGGGGTGCCCAAACTCTTGCTTGCCACTGTATATCCCCCTATGCTCGAGTGCCTGAGCTGATTTTTAAAAGCTGGGTGAGTACAGTGACACCTACAGGAGGGTTGCTGAAACTGCAGTTTGGTGCTGACACAAGTGAAGGAAAAAAATAAAAGAAACGCGGACTCGGATTAACAAGTAAAGTGGCCGCCGAGTTCTGATTTTTTTTTTTCAGCTTATTGTGCTGTAGAGCAGGGGTCACCAGCTCTGGTCCTGGAGGACCCCCGTGGCCACAGGTTTTCATTCCTAACCCTTTCCTTAATGAGCGACCTGCTAATGAACTTCTTTTGCATTCATTTTAATTGATTTGTTCTTGAAGGCTCAGAACCCCTCAATTGTTTCTTCTTTCCTTAATTAGCAGACAAACAATAATGAGATACAAAATGAGCCAAAACAACTGGGGTCCATCATAGAATATCTGAAAATAAAGAAAGGTGAGGGTCTCAGGAATGTCTGTCTCTTCAGGTCCACAAAACATCTGACCACAGCTCTTAGAAATGTCTACCGTTGCACAATGAGAGCAGCAACAAGCCATGGAGTTAAAGAACGAGTTGAATGAATGACGAGACTCGGCGTCTGATTGAGCAGCTGGTTGGAGTGAAATTGGTTGGAGTTTGAGGCCCTGACTGAGTTGGTCTTCTGTCGGTTCCCTCACTTCACATTTCATTTCTGTTTGGGTGCCATTTAAGGAAAGAAATGAAGCAATTCAGAGGAACGATGAAGAAATTCAGGGGAACAAATCTTAAACAAGGGGTGGCACGGTGGCGCAGTAAGGAGACCTGGGTTCGCTTCCCGGGTCCTCCCTGCGTGGAGTTTGCATGTTCTCCCCGTGTCTGCGTGGGTTTCCTCCCACAGTCCAAAGACATGCAGGGAAGGTGCATTGGCGATTCTAAACTGGCCCTAGTGTGTGCTTGGTGTGTGGGTGTGTGTCCTGCGGTGGGCTGGCACCCTGCCCGGGATTGGTTCCTGCCTTGTGCCCTGTGTTGGCTGGGATTGGCTCCAGCTGACCCCCGTGACCCTGTAGTTAGGATATAGCAGGTTGGATAATGGATGGATGGATGAACTCACAAGAAGTTAATTAGCACAAACAGGTCACTCATACTAGCCCCTAAATCATCCCCTAACTCTCTTGCTCTGCTCCACACCACCTAATAGTGCAAAATGGCTGCCATTCGCATCACCCAGGCGGATGCTACACATTAGTGGTGGTCCAAACGGCACCCCACTCTCTATGTAAATCAACAAGGAGACTGGGGGTTCACGTTTCAGGTGGTCCCCCGTGTGGAGTCTGCATGCTCTCCCCATGTCCATATACAGGTCAGGTGGGCTGACGGTGCTAAACTGGCCCCCAGGGGTCTGTTGGTGTGTATGTACGTTCACCCTTGCAGTGGACTGGTGCCAACTTTGCCACTGCCCTGCTCAGGGTAAACAGGTTTGGGAAATGGCAGGCCGGATGTTCCTCACCCTGAGGGATTTCTGAGCTGCACGCTCAAAAATCCAAGAAGAATGACTGCCTGCGTTCCCGTCATCAGCGAAATTCACCAGAAAAAAAGGATAAAGAATCCGCAATCTCCTTAAGGACCGTTTTTTTTATCTTTTGTGTTTTACAAGAACTGAACACGGTGGCTTGGGGGGTCTCTCCAGAACACAAGGTGTCTCGTTCCCCCTTTTCTCTGGTGCTGTTCAACTCAATAAAGATCCTATAAACCTGTCCAGCCCCACCCAGCCTGCTCGCCCCTGGGCATGTAAGCCGCCCAGCCAGTTGCCACTCAAGCGTTTAGCCCCACCTAACCTAATGTGTATGATTAAAGGCCCGTCATCACCTCACAATTAACCTGTTGTGTGCATTTACTGTAAATGTGGGATGAGATACTTCAGGTACTGAAGACGGGCGTTTTGAGGTCAGGGAATTCAGTTCTGTAATGATGGTGCCAGGCAGTGGCGATGTGTCACATGCTGATTGGCTCACCCACCCGGTATGCCCATGTGATGATAAAGACCCCATAAACTGATAAATGAATGTCAGCCTGCATGTGTGCCAGCGCTTTCTAGGGTGGGTTCCTGCCGTGCACTTGATGCTGCTGAGGTTGGCTCCCGCTCTGAAACACCCCGTACTGTAAAGTGCATCGATGGGTGGTCAGCCCTTTACTGACGGGTGGGCACTCTCCAAAGAAGAAGCCACTGCCCGTAGTTTGCTGCTTTGACATTCCAGACCAACAACGCCTGAAAAAGCAAGCCCACCAAGTCTTCACAGGCATCGTTTTCTTATGAGGGTATCTCGACCTCTCTGCTGTCACGACTCACTTTCTCCCATGTAAGGGTCTTTGTGACCCACCAAGGGTGGGTGGAGGCTGGGGTCAAACATAGTGAACTGGGAACGAAATTTGGAGAGGTTCCCCTCGAACTTCAGAGCTATCTCCTTGGTGAATTGAACATGATCAGGGGGGTGAATTGAGCACAGTCATTAGAGCAGGGGGGTGGGGGACTAAGCGATCGATAGAGTGGTGACCCACTGTGACCCACTACCATAATGAGCAAACCCCCTTTTGGTGGTAGTGAAACGCTGCTCTAGGGGGTCCTAATGTCGCCTGTAAACAGCGAACAAGAATAATGAAGTAAAAGACAGGGGGGTGGAGCTAAAAAAAAAAATCAGAACTCCTAAATGACCAAAAACCCTTAATTAATATTTTTAGATTGTAAAGACCAGCCAGACCTCCAGGGGAACAAACATCAAAACTGGACCACTTAAAGCGCCCCCAACAATCCCACACACCCCCTTATAATTTGTCTAGAAACTGGAATGCTCTTCAATGAGAACAAATGGGCAAAGGGCGTTCAACAAGGGGGCCCTGTGCCCACTTCATTCAGCTTCTTGGTTGACCAGAATGACTTTTGGTGACAGTGAAGACCATGTCAGGACGCTCATCCCTTTTGGAATCCCGGGGTCTCAGGTATAAAACTTGGCTTAGATTCCATATGATTATGCATAAAAGGCAAAAACGGTATATTGACAAAAAAAAAAAGAATTTATAAAGCCATATGTAGGCTTTGTGCCACACTTCTACATCTTCCTCTTCATCTTGCTATGTGGGGGTCAATGTTTTATAGGTTTGGTGATTTGTATGGTCAGATTGCTTTCCTGACACCAACCCTCCCCTCTACATTCCTTTATTAATCTCAAATTAACTTAAAATAATAATACAATTTATGTATATAGCGCCTTTCTGATGCTCAAGGCACTTAACAATGCGCTAATGCATAATCCTTTAGCTGTCACCTCCCACCAGTATGGCTTAACCTCCTTGGTGTTAACCTCATGCATGACTTGGACTTCTATGTAAATACGGTGAAGCCCGAGTCAGAGTCTGGGTGACACTCAGGAGAGTATTCTGCTGCCATCTAGTGGATGTAATAAACTCAGCCACAGCTGATGCACAAACCAGTGTGTTTCTTCATGCCGGTCCCAAGCCCGGATAAATGGGGAGGGTTACGTCAGGAAGGGCATCCGGTGTAAAATTTTTGCCAACTCAATATGCCGACAACAAATTTCCATACCGGATTGGTCGAGCCCCAGGTTAACAACAACAACCACCAGTACTGTTAGTCAACAGGGTGCTGGCGGAAATTGGGCTACTGTTGGCCGAAAAAGAAGAGGGAGACATGTCCGGAGGCAGGAGGAGAGGGGGAAAGTAAAGAGAGTGGAACTGAGGGTAGGAACTGTGAATGTTGGCAGTATGACTGGTAAGGGGAGGGAGTTAGCAGATATGATGGAGAGAAGGAAGGTTGATATATCATGTGTGCAAGACACTAAATGGAAGGGGAGTAAGGCCAGGTGGATCAGAGGGGGATTCAAATTGTTCTATCATGGTGTGGATAGGAGGAGAAATGGAGTAGGAGTTATTCTGAAGAAACAAAATGTCAAGAATGGTCTGGAGGTGAAAAGAGTGTCAGACAGAGTGATGATTATGAAGCTGGAAATTGGAGGTGTGATGATGAATGATGTTAGTGCTTATGCACCACAAGTTGGGTGTGCAATGGATGAGAAAGCTTTTTGGAGTGAGTTGGATGAAGTGATGGACAGTGTACCCAAGGGACAGAAAGTGGTGATAGGAGTGGATTTCAATGGGCATGTTGGTGAAGGGAATAGAGGAGACAAGGAGGTGATGGGTAGGTATGGTGTCAAGGAGAGGAATGAAGAAGGTCAGAGGATAGTGGATTTTGTCAAAAGGATAGACATGGCTGTGGTGAATACGTATTATAAGAAGAGGGAGGAACATAGGGTGATGTACAAGAGTGGAGGATGATGCACACAGGTAGATTACATCTTATGCAGAAGAGTTGATCTGAAGGAGATGGAAGACTGCAAAGTGGTGGCAGGGGAAAGTGTAGTTAAATAACATAGGATGGTGGTCTGTAGGATGACGTTGGAGATCAAGAAGAGGAAGAGAGCGAGGGCAGAGCCAAGGATCAAATGGTGGAAGTTGAAAAAGGAAGACAATAAGGTTGAGTTTAGGGAGGAGGTGAGACAGGCACTGGGTGGCAGTGAAGAGTCACCAGACAGCTGGGAAACTACAGCAGATGTAGTAAGGGGGACAGCAAGAAGAGTGCTTGGAGTGACATCTGGAAAGAGGAAGGAGGAAAAGGAACCCTGGTGGTGGAATGAGGAAATACAGGAGAGTATACAGAGGAAGAGGATGGCGAAGAAGAAGTGGGATAGTCAGAGAGATGCGGAAAGTAGACAAAAATACAAGGAGATAAGGAGCAAGGTGAACAGAGAGGTGGCAAAGGCTAAAGAAAAGGCGCATGATGAGTTGTATGAGAGGTTGGACACTAAGGAGGGAGAAAAGGACCGGTGGGCTACACAGAGGGACCGAGCTGGGAAAGATGTGCAGCAGTTAGGGTGATAAAGGATAAAGATGGAAACGTACTCACAAGCGAGGAGAGTGTGTTGAGCAGATGGAAAGAGAACTTTGAGAGGCTGATGAATGAAGAGAACGAGAAAGAGGAGAGGTTGGATGATGTGGAGAAAGTGAATCAGGAAGTGCAACGGATTAGCAAGGAGGAAGTAAGGACAGCGATGAAGAGGATGAAGAATGGAAAAGCTATTGGTCCAAATGATATACCTGTGGAAACATGGAGGTGTTTAGGAGAGATGGCAGTGGAGTTTTTAACCAGATTGTTTAATGGAATCATGGAAAGTGAGATGATGCCTGAGGAGTGGAGAAGAAGTGGACTGGTGGGCTGATATTTAAGAATAAGGGGGATGTGCAGGACTGCAGTAACTACAGGGGGATAAAATTGATGAGCCACAGCATGAAGTTATGAGAAAGAGTACTGGAAGCTCAGTTAAGAAGTGAGGTGATGATTAGTGAGCAGCAGGATGGTTTCATACCAAGAAAGAGCACCACAGATGTGATGTTTGCTATGAGGATGTTGATGGAGAAGTTTAGAGAAGGCCAGAAGGAGCTGCATTGCGTCTTTGTGGACCTGGAGAAAACAAATGACAGGGTGACTGAGAGGAGCTGTGGTGTTGTATGAGGAAGTCAGGAGTGGCAGAGAAGTACATAAGAGTTGTACAGGATATGAACGAGGGAAGTGTGACCGTAGTGAGGTCTGCGGTAGGAGTGATGGAGGTGGGATTACATCAGGGATCGGCTCTGAGCCCTTTCTTATTTGCAATGGTGATGGACAGGCTGACAGACGAGATTAGACAGGAGTCCCCGTGGACTGTGATGTTTGCTGATGACATTGTGATCTGTAGCGATAGTAGGGAGCAGGTTGAGGAGACCCAGGAGAGGTGGAGATATGAAGATCAGTAGGAACAAGACAGAATACATGTGTGTGAACGAGAGGGAGGTCAGTGGAGTGGTGAGGATGAGGGGAGTACAGTTGGTGAAGGTGGATGAGTTTAAATACTTAGGGGTAATGGGGAGTGTGGAAGAGAGGCGAAGAAGAGAGTGAAGGCAGGGTGGAGTGGGTGGAGAAGAGTGTGAGGAGTAATTTGTGACAGACAGGTATCAACAAGAATGAAAGGGAAGGTCTACAGGACGGTAGTGAGACCAGCTAAGTGATATGGGTTGGAGACGGTGGCACAGGAGACAGAGCTGGAGGTGGCAGAGTTAAAGATGTTAAGATTTGCATTGGGTGTGACGAGGATGGACTGGATTAGAAATGAGGACATTAGAGGGTCAGCTCAAGTTGGACGGTTGGGAGACAAAGTCAGAGTTGGTGAGATTGGACATGTGCAGAGGAGACATGCTGGGTATATTGGGAGAAGGGTGCTAAGGATAGAGCTGTCAGGGAAGAGGAAAAGAGGAAGGGCTAAGAAAAAGTTTATGGATGTGGTGAGAGAGGACATGCAGGTGATGGGTGTAACAGAACAAGATGACGAGGACAGAAAGATATAGAAGAAGATGATCCGCTGTGGCGACCCCTAATGGGTTGAAATAAGAAGAAGATCTAGTGGATGTAATAACCACATGGTACACAAAATCATGAATTGTTTTATGCATTCTGCCACTGGTATGGTAACTCATCAATATTCATGAGTGGGGTGGAGCCTTCAAGCAAAAATAGAATAGAAAACAAAAAGCCTTCAAGGCAGTTAAACTGAAAGTGAACCACTGCTCCAATCGAGTGACGGTGACGACGATGTGAATTGGTCACCAGACTTTGATGCGGAGAGTGAGACTGACACGTGATCAGTAAGACACCAACCTGCCAAGTTTCAGTGATGTTTGTGTTTGGTGTCGTTGTCATACTACTGCTGACAATCCTCCTCGCCCATATATGGGTAACCCCCGGACTGTGACCCCGATTATCTCGACTATTTATGATTTGTCCGGTGGAGAAAATGCCTGTTGAAAGGAACCGCTGTGCTGCACTGTGTCGGGAATGACACGGTGAACCATTACTTATTTGGCTGCCACACTCATCCAAGGCGAATTACAAAATTTGAGATCCAATTGGTGACATTTCTTTTTGGTTTTCCAACACAGGCAGGTCAAGTGACTTGCTCAGGGTCACACAGTGGTGTCAGTAGTGGGATTTGAACCCACAACCTTAGGGTTTGAAGTCCAAAACCTTCACCACTGTGCCACACTGCCTATCTACCTACCTATTATATAGTGCCTTTCACTATCTCTGCAGAGGACATGTGTGCGTTTTTAAGTCTCTGCAGGGCGCATAGTGAGTCAATAATTCCAGGTTGTCACAGGCACCTATTTTTAGCAAGGTCATGAGCAAGTGTCGATTTTCACTCATTATGAAATACATGCATTTCACTAATCACGATGATGATGATGAAGTCAATCACCTGGCATCAAAGCTTGGCAAACTGTATGATGTGCATCAGGTGGTCCTTAAAAAATATGCAGAAGGTGGGTGGTCCTGATTGTGACAGAAGTAGTGACGAAAGTCTCATGGGTCCCAAGGGTAGGCTGTCGTGGATGGAGTACAGCGCATCCAAACGGGGACACGATTTGGTATCGAGTTCTACATGCTGTGTGAAACAAGCTCTGGGTACATCTGAGGATCCAGGTGGGATGGCAAGTACAGTCAATAGGATTGTGCGGGTCAGTCACAGACGTTCTACCCTGTCATGCGCAATCAACAGAAAAAATTGGACAAATAAGTGACCCAGGAGTGTGATGGACAGTAGGACTTCAGGGACCTTCAAAACTCGACTTAATGTTGTTTTGTGGATTGGAATAGCGAATTTTGTTTTGCTGAATGGCCTGTTCTCGTCCAGATTGTTCTTACGTAATCAGGTCAGGTTGGGGGGGCATGCACTGGTTCAGCACCTTGTCGCACCCACAACACGACGAAACAGCTCGGGATCCTGGTTGGCAACACCCCCAGGCAGACACGAGGTCCAGTCCCACCCTCTATCTGCCATAGCCAGGTGTTACGTGAGCGTCTCCTTGGCCTGGTCCAGCTGCTCAACAATGAGGGTCCTATGAGCCAGATCACCCTCGGGTAATCGCACCACATGGCCGTAATGCCATAACTGACGCTCCCTCACAATGCAGGTCATGTGCCTCATCCGGGACTCCTTGAGCAACACAAAGTCACACCAGTGACACCCAAGGACCCTCTGAAGAGACACACATGAAGGAGTCCAGTCTTCATCTCAGGTCACTGGATAGCATCCATGTCTCAGAAGCAGGAAGCACCAGGACTCTAAAGACTTGGACCTTCATCCTTTTGCTGATATCAGGAGCACCACACACCCCTTTATGACCTCATGACCCCCTCATGCTCTCCCAATCCGTCTACTGACTTCATAGGAAGTGTCACCAGAGTCACATGAATGTCACTGCCAAGGTAAGTAAACCACTCGACACACTGCTGATGGCCGTGCCCAAGAGCTCATTAAAGGCCTGGATGTTGGTTTTTATCAGGACCCACAGAAGCCCAGACACTCGGACCCCTCACTCAGCCTCTTGAGCGCCCCAATCAGAGCCTCCATTGTCTCCGTGAAGATCACAGCATCGTCAGCAAAGTCAAGATCCGTGAATCTCTCTTCACCAACAGATGCCCCCCAGCCACTGGACCCCACCACCCTGCCCAACACCCAGTCCATGCAAGCATTGACCAGAGTAGACGCAGAACACACCCCTGATGGACCCCAGAATCAACTGGGAAACACACAGAGACTCTGCCACCACTCTGCACAGCACTCACAGTACCAGTGGACAGGCCGGCCATGATATCCAGAAACTCTGTCTAATGTAATGTTCTAAAAATATCCATCAAGGGTCTCTATCCGTACGTGCCAAGCTCGTTAGGCACGTGATCGTAATTATGATCTGGTCTGATATCCTCCAAAAGAGCTAACGCTGCCATTACCACTTACTGTATGTCATATGACGCACAGCACACCGTAATTCCCAACGGTGAAGACGGCTGCACTGAGAGAACCTGGCAGTGATCTGTGACTCGATTCATCCAAGAGCATTGGAATGGGACTGACGCCTCATTGCAATGCGCAATAAAACGAGATTTTCATGTTCGTTGCCACCAGGAGTCGCTGCAATGCCAACATTGAATGGTTGATCGAAATTTACCGTAACATTAAGACGATTTTCACGCCGAGTTCGTGTTTTATGACAAACCATCCCACCTGCACTTCAGAACAGGTCACCCACCTGAAGCTAATAAGCATGATCAGGCCCGGCCAGCACTTGAATGGCAGACCGTCTAGAAGAAGATTGGGTTGCTGATGGAAGAGTTGGTGAACCCAACTAGGGGGGCTCACCCTGTGGTCTGATTGTGGATCCCAAAGGCCCACAGTGCAGTGACGGGGACACTGTGCTGCAAAAATGGAGCCCTCCTTCTGATGAGACAGAAAACCGAGGTCCGTTACTTTCTATGGGCATCCTTCATAAAGAGTCAGGTGTACCCCGATGTCCTGGTTAAACTGCCCACCACTGCCTGGTCAGTCTGGGCCCCCAAGTCATCCCCTGTGTCTATCTGTCTCTCTCTCTCTTGGACCCCATCACCACCTAATGACTAATGTGTGGTGAGCTTACTGGCACAAAATGGCTGCTGTTACATCAACCAGGTGGTGTTGCACGTTGGTGCTGATTGAAGTGGCTCCATTCTTTCTATGTAAAGCGCCATATCAATGCAATGTCATCTTCTTCTTCTTCGTCCTATCAAATCACTACATGTATGGCTTACATACGTTTCTGAACATCAACAAGTTTTATACGTGAGACCACCAGTGACAACAATAGTGTCGACGTTACCGGTTTGGTTTCCCATCATCACTGACACACCAAAAGCCCTGGTCATTCCCCCTAACCCCATAACAGTCACCCCATCACACTCACCTTCTGCCAGCAACCGGGCATCGGTAATCCATCGGGACCCTGTGTGTTAAAAACATACGAAAGAGCCATCAGTACGCATTTAATGCAAAGCAAACAATTCATTCATTCGTATGAAAAACGTCTTTGTAATTCTAACCAAGAAGACAGTGGCATGAAGAGGGCAGCCATTTTAAGTGTCGTGGAATAAAGAGGCGGCCATTTTAAGTGTTGCGGATTCTTCTCGTCTGTCGGCTCTCTGCTGCATTTAGAAATTCCGACCCACAATTCCCCACGCCGAGAGTTTTCTCTTTTTTATCTACGATCTTTGATTGTCAGCTGTTCTGGAATGGCCATCTGCTCAGGAGTGACGAAGATTCAGTGGCTAAGACGGCCTTTATGTCTCGGTCTGGATGGAAGATGACCACACGGCCGGCCAAACCAACATTGGAGAGACGGCTTAAGAGAAGACATGTGGCACGTCAGCATCGCACCCCCCTAGGACGCCTTTGATCGGGCGAGCAAAAACACGGACCCTACAGCTACATGTGACAAACGGCGGGACGAAGGAGATTGTCAGCCGTATCCCGATCCTTTCACATAAAACTCACGGACCACCACCCTGATCTGGGTAGACAATAGTGGCCAGGGTGCCAGCTCAGCACACTTGAGTGCACATCATTAAGATGACACTTTGCCTACTTCTGATCATAAAAACAGGAAAGACAACATTCTGTCAAACACCAAGGCTTTGTCAACAGACAGCGGGTACCTCTTTCACACCTTTATTTTCCATTCTTCAAGTGGCACCACACCTTAGCAGCAAGTAAACACCTTTGATGATTGGTGCAAAGAGGAACATCAGCAAAACCGAAGAACCGCTTAATGACTTTCACCTCACCAGCGAGTCTCTGTGTCTGGTCAAGAGAGAGGGAGTGGATGTGGAGCTACAAGCACTTGGGAGTCCACATCAGTGACAGGTTGGGCTCATCTCAGAATACAAAGAAATTAAAGAAGAAAGGGCCGAGCAGACTCTTTATTATTAGGAGACTGAGCTCCTTCACATCTTCTGCAACTCTGTGATGGTCAGTGTGGTGTGCTGGGCTGATCACATCACTTCAAGAGAGGACCACCAAATCAACAAGGGCAGCCTCAATAATGGGACACACGCTTAACCCCGTGGAGGTTGTAGAGGAGGAGACAATGAAGACAAAATGGAGTGTCATGATGAACAACGCTGCGCAACCTCTCTGTGACAGCAACAACACGGAGGACTTTCAGACAACAAATTATTCATCAGAAGAGTGTCAAGAGACACAACTGGGGGTCCTTTATAGCAACAGCAAAACACCTGGGAAGGGGGCTGCTATTTTTTTTTATCTTTAACCAGGTCAGAAGTTTTATTCTTTATTTTTAGTAATTCTTGTGTGTATTTTCATTGAAAGCCAAATTTCTCCCACTGGGGACAACTAAAATTCAATTAGCTTTTATTTATTTGGCTGCCCCTCATCCAAGGCAACATACAACATCTGAGATACAATTGGTGACATTTCTTTTGGTTTTCCATCTGGAGCCCAGGCAGGTCAAGTGACTTGCTCAGGGTCACACAGTGGAGTCAGGAATGGGATTTGAACCCACAACCTCAGGGTCTGAAGTCCAAAGCCTTCACCACTGCGCCACACGACCTGCACTGCTTATCTATCTATCTATCTAGCGTGACTTTATATATCTATTATACACTCAGTGGCCACTTTATTAGGCACACCCGTTCAACTGCTTGTTAACCAAAATATCTAATCAGAAAATCACATGGCAGTCTAAAGCCTTCACCACTGTGCCACACTGCCTATCTATCTATGATATAGTGCCTTTCACTCTATCTATCTATCTATGATATAGTGCCTTTCACTCTATCTTTCTATGATATAGTGACTTTCACTCTATCTATCTATCTATCTATCTATCTATCTATCTATCTATCTATCTATCTATCTATCTATCTATCTATCATATAGTGCCTTTCACTCTATCTATGATATAGTGCCTTTCACTCCATCTTTCTATGATATAGTGCCTTTCACTCTATCTATCATATAGTGCCTTTCACTCTATCTTTCTATGATATACTGCCTTTCACTTTATCTATCTTTCTATGATATAGTGCCTTTCATTATATCTTTCTTTGATATAGTGCCTTTTACTCCATCTATCTATGATATATTGCCTTTCACTCTATCTATCTATCATATAGTGCCTTTTATTATATCTTTCTTTGATATAGTGCCTTTTACTCCATCTATCTATCTATGATATATTGCCTTTCACTCTATCTATCTATCTATCTATCTATCTATCTATCTATCTATCTATCTATCTATCTATCTATCTATCTATCTATCTATCTATCTATCTATCTATCTATCTATCTATTTCTGTGTTTTGAGGTCAATGTACAAATGTTTTTAAGTAGCCTTTTTTTTTTTTTAAAGCCGTTCCTCCTCCTCATCATCATAATTTCAAATGTTGTGGTTATTTAACCCATTATTAACCAGCATGCCTGTTAGTGGATCTAATGCTGAAGCTGAGCTGTCAACCTATTAGTCGACATTGGCAGCTACACCAGGGTGCCATTTATTTAAATCAAGCGTTAAGAGATCTGGAACCCAATTGCGGGGCTTTAGACGCTGACGGTTACTGTTTTTACAACTCAAGGGGTTTGTGTTCTGAAAACATGGGGGGGGTCCCTGGTCCTTGAACTCTAGTAATAGTAAACAGGTTATGCATTTATTTAACTCAAGCAGTGCACACTCTGTTCCTTGTCAAGGTGAGCTCAGGGAAAGCTAACGTAAGGTACTGGAATTGATTCCTGAACCGGAGACCCAGGAGGAGCCGTGGATTCCCTTCTGGTTGTGGAATATGAAGCAGCTTTGTGGTTTCTCAGGATATCTGAGGGGGACAGGTCTCTCCACATATGCTTTGTGGTCTTGGAAAAACATGATGTCCGTGTGCCCTGTGCTATCTCATGGGAGATTCCTCCAGAGTGTGGATTCCTTTGCGTTGCTAATCCTGACTATGGGGGTCAATGGTTTTTGAAGCTAGAATTGTGCTTGTGTACTTAGCATTAAGACGAGTCCGTTTCACGTGTCTGTGACAGGCGTGTGTCTCACCTCTTCATTTTTATGGACAGGATGCCAAGGGGTAGCTGAGGTGTCCTGTCCATAACAATTGGAGATCCAAGGATTTACGGATCATGTTGGCCTTCTCAGACTACGGTCCTCGGTGCAGACCTTGAAGTGACGTGTGATGTCCCTGTGATGGAAATCGGCACCTGTGAATCTCGGTTCACGGTCCTTGCTCAGAACACGATGGCTTATTGTCTGCTGGCCTCCCTGTCCCAAGAGGAGAAGTTCAAGTACCTCAGTTTTATGAAGGCTCTGCTGGACCACGAGGGTGAAATAGGAGCAAAGTATTTGGACCAAGCTGTCCATTTACCGGTTAGCCTGCACCCCCATGGGTAGGCAGTGGCCAACAGAAAGAGGTCTTGAATCCAAATAGCTGAAACAAGATTCCAGTGTTGGGTTGGTGGTCTTACTCTGACAGGGTGAGAAGGGCAGCAATACACTGCTTCTCCGGATCTTGAAGGGGTCTTTGTAGGTAGTTTGAGGTAATGAACTTGACATCTCCCCTCGGCGTGGAGAACACGGGCTGGCTGGTCTGGGAGTGGTCACGGAATTGAAAAAATGTGCTAATGATAGATGCCATGCCACACCTAGGTTGGCCCAGGTTGTCAAAATTGGAAATGAAGGAATGAATGAACAAATGAACGAATAAAGGAATATTTACTCAGATCATCTGCGGGACAGTGGTCACAATAGAGTGGTCCTGAATAAAGTTCCGACTGAACATTTCAGTTCCTCATTTTCTAGTCGCATACACATAAGGTGGAGTGTCACAAGGTTTAGGGACCCAAGAAAGCTCACAGAAATATTTGTCTTAGACACTTCATTTAGTGCCCTGCGGTGTGTCATTAGAAAAGAATGCAATCTCGAGTTCTAAACATTCCTTTTGTCAAATCGTGAAGCAATCCATTAACACGTTTGAAAGTCCTTAAAGGATCTCTCATAATTATGGAGCACTTGAACCGTGAAATCTTTGTTGGAATACAGCCCAGTGCTTGATGAATGTGCCGAAAACCAATGACATCTCGTGGACGTTCAGTCAAAGTGATGAATTGAAACAGAACCAGCTGTGCAGCGGAAGTAAAAAAGGGCAAAGGACGGCCATAGTGACAAAGGGTGGCTGTGGCAGACACCTCAGCACCCCAGACATTTACAAAGCCTCCGAGATTCTTTGATTTACAACTGACAATAACACGTTTGTCAATAAATGAATCTTCTTCTTCTTTCGGCTGCTCCCGTTAGGGGTTTGCCACAGCGGATCATCGTCTTCCATATCTTTCTGTCCTCGTCATCTTGTTCTGTTACACCCATCACCTGCATGTCCTCTCTCACCACATCCATAAACCTTCTCTTAGGCCTTCCTCTTTTCCCCTTCCCTGGCAGCTCTGTCCTTAGCACCCTTCTCTCATTACACCCAGCATCTCTCCTCTGCACATGTCCAAACTAACACAATCTTACCTCTCTGACTTTGTCTCCCAACCGTCCAACCTGAGCTGACCCTCTAATGTCCTCATTTCTAATCCTGTCCATCCTCCCGTCACACCCAATGCAAATCTTAGCATCCTTAACTCTGCCACCTCCAACTCTGTCTCCTGTGCCACCGTCTCCAGCCCATATAACATAGCTGGTCTCACTATCGTCCTGTAGACCTTCCCTTTCACACTTGCTGATACCCGTCTGTCACAAATTACTCCTGACACTCTTCTCCACCCTGCCTGCACTCTCTTTTTCACTTCTCTTCCACAATCCCCATTACTCTGTACTGTTGATTTCAAGTATTTAAACTCATCCACCTTTGCCAACTCTACTCCCTGCATCTTCACCACTCCACTGACCTCCCTCTCATTCACACACATGTATTCTGTCTTGTTCCTACTGACCTTCATTCCTCTCCTCTCATATCTCCACCTCTCCAGGGTCTCCTCAAACTGAAGATCACAATGTCATCAGCAAACATCACAGTCCACGGGGACTCCTGTCTAATCTCGTCTGTCAACTTGTCCATCACCACTGCAAATAAGAAAGGGCTCAGAGCTGATCTCTGATGTAATCCCACCTCCGTCACTCCAACCGCAGACCTCACCACAGTCACACTTCCCTCATACATATCCTGTACCACTCTTACGTACTTCTCTGCCACTCCCGACTTCCTCATACAATAGATAGATAGATAGATAGATACATACCACAGCTCCTCTCAGTCACCCTGTCATCTGCTTTCTCCAGGTCCACAAAGACGCAATGCAACTCCTTCTGGCCTTCTCTAAACTTCTCCATCAACATCCTCAGAGCAAACATCTCATCTGTGGTGCTCTTTCTTGGCATGAAACCATCCTACTTGCTCACTAATCATCACCTCACTTCTTAACTGAGCTTCCACTACTCTTTCCCATAACTTCATGCTGTGGCTCGTCAATTTTATTCCCCTGTAGTTACTGCAGTCCTGCACATCCCCTTATTCCACTTCTTCTCCACTCCTCAGGCATCCTCTCACTTTCCAAGATTCCATTAAACAATCTGGTTAAAAACTCCACTGCCATCTCTCCTAAACACCTCCATGTTTCCACAGGTATGTCATCTGGACCAACAGCCTTTCCATTCTTCATCCTCTTCATCGCTGTCCTTACTTCCTCCTTGCTAATCCGTTGCACTTCCTGATTCACTATCTCCACATCATCCAACCTCTTCTCTCTCTTGTTCTCTTCATTCATCAGCCTTGTCAATAAATTAATGAATTATTCAAAAATATTTTAATTAGTGGTCTGTAATCTACATAATGAATTTTACTATTCATCTTCTACGTCTACAGGGAAGCTTAGCGCACAGCGGGGAAAACAAGTATCTCTTTATTATATAAACAAATCTTGGAAGGAGACGAGATGCGACTTTCTCAGAGAGACACTTTCACGTCCTGCGAGATGAGTCTTTGTACCAAGAGATTTAAACAGGCTCGGAGCCGGAAATAAGAGTAGATGACAAAGTAGAACATCGTAAACGGGATCAAAAACGTTGGTGCGATACACATGCAGAGCAGGTTAAAGACAATGGAAGTACGAAAATTCGAAAGTCTCAAAAAAATGATAGCAAAGATCGCATTAGCGAAAAAAAAACGGTGAAATAACGGAACAGCAAAAAGAGATCAAACATATTGTTCGGCTTTAAACTTTAAGTCGGAGACTTGTAGATCATCTAATTAGGGAAAAGTAGTATTGCCTCCCAATGAAGAGGCGTATCCGCGAGAATTAAAAGATTTGTTGTTTGGCGAAAGTGAAATCCCACAAGAGAAAATTTCAAGCCCCGCGAGACGAGACTTTATGCAAAGAGATTTGGAAAAGTCCCGCCCACATAAACACGCCCACGGTTCAATCATCTCTCATTTGTGTGAATGTTATTGTCAGACACAGTTCGCGTAAAGAGAAAGAAACGAGATTCACTCACGGGCAGTTATACGTTACGTTGTCACGATGGAAGTCCAAACACGGAATCAAAATTCAATACGATATTGACGAAAAGGGAAAAGCGAAAAGAGATCGAATTTTTTTGGACATAGGTGATGTGACAGAAGGATGTCGATATTGTAAGGCTTTAAACTTTAAGTCGGAGACTTGTAGATCGTCTAATTAGGGAAAAGTAGTATTGCCTCCCAATGAAGAGGCGTATCCGCGAGAATTAAAAGATTTGTTGTTTGGCGAAAGTGAAATCCTGCAAGAGAAATTTTCAAGCCCCGCGAGATGAGACTTTATGCAAAGAGATTTGGAAAAGTCCCGCCCACATAACCACACCCACGGTTCAATCATCTCTCATTTGATTTGTGTGAATGCTATTGTCAGAAACAGTTCACGTAAAGAGAAAGAAACGAGATTCACTCACGGGCAGTTATACGTTACGTTACAATGCCTCCCAATGAAGAGGCGTATCCGCGAGAATTAAAAGATTTGTTGTTTGGTGAAAGTGAAATCCACATACGTGAGCGACAGAGACGCGAAGTGGCTGGTGTGTAGCGCAGGCGGGGTGTTGGTGAGCGAAGCGAGCCCCCTAGTTGGAATAAAGGAAAAACAAAATCCAAATTTAAAATGATATCGATGCAAATCTGAAATGGTGCAGTCGACTCAAGGTAAGAGATCAAAAAACGCACACGTATGACACATACGGCGGAGAAAATAAGTACTGAACATGTCAATGCACAGTAAATATATTTCTAATGGGGCTATTGACATGATCTTTTCACCAGATGTCGGTAACAATCCAAGTAATCCACACATACAAAGAAATCAAAACAAATACGAGGGGTAATGAGAATAATGAGAATTTTTTTTCTAGCTGTGACGTACTGGACTGCCCTCTGCATCATTCGGCCAAGTGGCGTCCTTCAAGTGCTCGAGCGATTGCGTGATGCAGTATGGAGAAAACGACCCGAATTCTGGAGATCGAGCGAGTGGCTTCTACATCACGACAACACAGCACTGAGTGTGCGTGCGGCAGCTTCTCACGAAAAACGGGATGACAATGGTCTCCTACCCCCCCTCCACTCCCTGGACTTTGCACCCTGTGATTTTTTTTTTCTTATTTCCAAGAATGAAGTGGGAACTTAAAGGAAAGCGTTTTCCGAATGTAGAGGCGGTCAAGAAGCAGACGATGGAAGCACGGAACACTTTGCAAGAGTTTCAGAACAGATTTGAACAATGGAAACAGTGGTGGGACAAGGGTATTGTGTCTCAAGGAGAGTATTTGGAGGTGGGGGGTGTTCTGAGAAATATACACATTTTTTACTTTGTAAATTCTTGTTACTTACTTATGGGTCCCCCCTTGTAAGTCCATAAATTATGTACAATAAAGTGGAATGACACGTGGAGTAAGTATTGAATATGTGAAGAAAAGGAAATACAAAAAGGCCTGGAAAGCCAAGAGAGCAGCTGACGTCTGTCAATCCTGGTAGCTCCCCTATCAGTGCAAATGAATATCCGCTGCTTTAGTCCTAATTGATGGCCTGCTATTACCAAAGGGTCATACAAGATGGGTAAAAGCAAAGAGCTCTCTCAAGATCTTCACAAACATCCCAATGGCATCAGTGACAGACGGACTTCTAAACTTCTGAATGCTCCAGCGAGCACCGTTGGGGCCGTAATCCGCAAGTGGAAAGAACGTCACTTCACCATAAACCGGCCACGACCAGGTGCTCCTTGGAAGATTTCTGACAAAAGAGGAATTAGAAGATGTTGACCAAGAACCAGGGACCACTCGCCGAGAGCTTCAGAAAGACCTGGAATTAGCAGGTCCAGTTGTTTCAAAGAAAACAAGAAGTTGTGCACTCCACCACCATGACCTCTATGCACGCTGAAGAAAAAGCACGTTGAAGCTTGTGGAAAGTTTGCTGCACAATAATTGGACAAACCAATGAAATCCTGGGAGAGTAGAGTCTGCTCAGAGGAGACCAAAATGGAACTCTTTGGATGTCATTGCACACCCCATGTCACCGCAAAAACACGATATACCAACAGTGAAGTTTGGAGGTGGGACCATCAGGGTGTGTGTGGGGCTCTTTGTCGGCATATGGTACTGACAGACTTCATCTAGTTGAAAAAAGGATGAATGGAGGAATGTAGCAGGACATTCTTGATAAGAACCTGCTGCCATCTACCAGGATGCTGAAGATGAAATGAGGGGGGACATTTTAGCAAGACCAGGATCCCAAACACACAGCCAAGGAAACTCTCAGTTGGCTTCAGAGAATAAAGAAAATCAAGAAGTTGCTGGAATGGCCCAGTCAGTCACCCGACTTGAGTCCAATTGAAAACCAATGGAAAGAATTGAAGATCAGAGTTCATAGAAGAGGAACCTTCAAGATTTGAAGACAGTTTGGGCCAAAGCTCCACCTGAGCAACGCAAGCGATTCGTTTCTCCATACAGGAGACGCCTTGAAAGACTTTTCTACTAAGTATTCAATACATTTCAGTAAGCATGTTCAATACTTATTCCCTGCGTCATTACACATAATTTGTGGACTTATTTGGTTGGATTTCTTTGTATGTGTTGTCACGCACATGCGAGTAGGACATTGTATGGACCAAGCAAAGGTAATTCCATGCCAGGCCAGGGGGTGGCTGGGTGCACTAAACCACCTCCTGATGTCTCTGCAGACCAGCTGTGGGAAAACCTATCTGACTCAACATCAAAGACGTCACTTCCAGTTCTGGTGCCCAGAAAGACGCCACATCCGGTTCCGGCCCCTAAGATGACGCCAGCAGGAGGTCACGTCCGGTTCCCCTACATCACTTCTGCGTTAATCACTTAAAACCGCCATCTTTCCAAACCTTAGTCAGTTCATGTCTAGACTCCAAACCAGTCACTTCTCTGAAAACCTAACCCATTGCAGCCAGCGATATTACAGTGCATCCAGAAAGTATTCCCAGCGCTTCATCACTTTTTCCACATTGTTATGTTACAGCCTTATTCCAAAATGGATTAAATTCATTTTTTTCCTCAGAATTCTACACACAACACCCCATAATGACAACATGAAAAAAGTTTACTTGAGGTTTTTGCAAATTTATTAAAAATAAAAAAACTGAGAAATCCCATGTCCATAAGTATTCACAGCCTTTGCTCAATACTTTGTCGATGCCCCTTTGGCAGCAATTCCAGCCTCAAGTCTTGTTGAATATGATGCCACAAGCTTGGCACACCTATCCTTGGCCAGTTTCGCCCATTCCTCTTTGCAGCACCTCTCAAGCTCCATCAGGTTGGATGGGAAGCGTCGGTGCACAGCCATTTTAAGATCTCTCCAGAGATCAGATTCAAGTCTGGGCTCTGGCTGGGCCACTCAAGGACATTCACAGAGTTGTCCTGAAGCCACTCCTTTGATATCTTGGCTGTGTGCTTAGGGTCGTTGTCCTGCTGAAAGATGAATCGTCGCCCCAGTCTGAGGTCAAGAGCGCTCTGGAGCAGGTTTTCATCCAGGATGTCTCTGTACATTGCTGCAGTCATCTTTCCCTTTATCCTGACTAGTCTCCCAGTTCCCCACAGCATGATGCTGTCACCACCATGCTTCACTGTAGGGATGGTATTGGCCTGGTGATGAGCGGTGCCTGGTTTCCTCCAAACATGACGCCTGGCATTCACACCAAAGAGTTCAATCTTTGCCTCATCAGACCAGAGAATTTTCTTTCTCATGGTCTGAGAGTCCTTCAGGTGCCTTTTGGCAAACTCCAGGTGGGCTGCCATGTGCCTTTTACTAAGGAGTGGCTTCTGTCTGGCCACTCTACCATACAGGCCTGATTGGTGGATTGCTGCAGAGATGGTTGTCCTTCTGGAAGGTTCTCCTCTCTCCACCCACAGAGGACCTCTGGAGCTCTGACAGAGTGACCATCGGGTTCTTTGTCACCTCCCTGACTAAGGCCCTTCTCCCCCGATCGCTCAGTTTAGATGGCCGGCCAGCTCTAGGAAGAGTCCTGGTGGTTTCCAACTTCTTCCACTTACGGATGATGGAGGCCACTGTGCTCATTGGGACCTTCAAAGCAGCAGAAATTTTTCTGTAACATTCCCCAGATTTGTGCCTTGAGACAATCCTGTCTCGGAGGTCTACAGACAATTCCTTTGACTTCATGCTTGGTTTGTGCTCTGACATGAACTGTCAACTGTGGGACCTTCTATAGACAGGTGTGTGCCTTTCCAAATCAGGTCCAGTCAACTGAATTTACCACAGGTGGACTCCAATGAAGCTGCTGAAACATCTCAAGGATGATCAGGGGAAACAGGATGGACCTGAGCTCGATTTAGAGCTTCACGGCAAAGGCTGTGAATACTTATGTACATGGGATTTCTCAAATTTTTTTATTTTTAATAAATTTGCAAAAATCTCAAGTAAACTTTTTTCACGTTGTCATTATGGGGTGTTGTGTGTAGAATTCTGAGGAAAAAAATGAATTTAATCCATTTTGGAATAAGGCTGTGACATAACAAAATGTGGACAAAGTGATGAAGCACCGTGAATACTTTCCGGATGCACTGTATATGGGTGGCCGCCCCAAACCTTTTAAAGTGTGTCCGGTCTGATCATTTTACAGTGCGGATTACTCGGGTTGCTTACCGACATCTGGTGAAAATGTCATGTCGATATCATAACGAGGCGAAAAGGCCAAGACAAATGGAGGATGGGAGTTAAGCTCGATAACCGCCGCATTTTCTTCACAACAAACGATTCACAGCTGATCACATTTCGTTGTTAAAACTGAGGGAATTGGCCCCCCTGAAAATGACAGACGCTTTAACAAGACAGGCAATTCCACTCTGGTAGCGTGGCGTTCCCGATCGTTTTCCTCGTTATTACCTGGGGGTCTCCACCTGCCTTCTCAAGTACGACTGGACTTGTGAGGAGCAACGAGAAGAACGCAAAGCTCAGCACACATCCTGCTGTCAATCACCTCTGCGGCCCCTGGGGTGACAATGCTGGGTACCTCAATACCTTCTCTCACTCACAGTATCACCTCTTATGACTTCATTGGCTCTTCAGCATAAACAAAACCGAATAGCCCCATAAGGTGTTATCCCACCACAGGACCTTTGTTGTCAGGAACCAATGAACTCCTGTATGGCGTAGGCCACGTGTCACTTGTGGTCCCCGACTCCCTTATGTTCCCACTGCACAACTGCAACTGTAACCTTAATGCAAAATATGTAATGTGCAAAGATGAGCAATGCGGCGGTGCAAAGGGAGGCGCCATCGGGGAGGTCGTCCCTGCACCGAATTGCTTTGAAGTGATCCCGACGTCACGGGTGAGATTATTCCTTCAGTGCGATAGAAGGTGTTGGCGCTCCACCTTCAAAGAGAATTCTCTAACTAACGGATTTGGAAGAATCAATTGACCAATCAGCACAATTCATTACCCGAGCCACACCCACGATCGGTCCTGGTAGAACAAAAAGTACAAACCTTGGGGGAGGAGCTAAAAAAAAAAAGTACCCGGAACTACAAATTGACAAAGTTCATGGAGTGGGACTGCTAGAAAAGTTCTGGAGTCTCCCAATAAAGAGGGTAAGAGTCTACAGAGACTGAGCTGAGTGGACAAATGCACAAAACCCAAAAGCCCTGGGCTCTCCCACCCGTCTACATTATCAATGGGGTGCAGCTATGGGGTCAACCTCATCACTAAATGACTCAAATCCCGTCACACGCTCCGCGTTCGTTTGTTCTTAGCCTCACTTTAGGACTTCTATGTTTTTGACAGACGGCGTCACATTGAACATCGAAGACTCTGCCCGATGTGCTTCATATCATCACAACTCTCAGAGGAGGAAAAAGATCAGTCAGCCAATAGTAACATGCAGCTTATAGAAATACGCACATAGAAAATAAAACATTTACAGTAGACAATCAAATGACAGCATTGAAAAACAGAATACACGGGGCACTCCATACTGGATTCTGAAAATATGAAGGAATAATCCACACCAGCATACCATGCCAAGACAAATATTAAAAAACAAAACTGACCTTCGTCAATCCATTGAGGTTATTAATATTTATGTCTTCATGAGATCACTAATTCTATCTCACATATTATTATTTGAATTTTAACTCAGAATCAAATGGAGCGCCAGAGTCATCCTAGGCTGCAGGTGGATAATAAATTGAGAAATGTGGCCTACAGGGGGCGCCAGTGCCTCACAGAGCTTACTTGTTCACAGGGGGTCAATTCTGAGTCACCTGTGAAGCAAACCCTCCGGAGTTGAACGCGGACCACCTATGTGAAACGAGAAGAACGACCAAAACTCTCAAAGAGGGCACGTGGAGGGGATCAGAACTTGGAGCAGGCGTCGTGAGGAAACGGACAGAAATATATTTAAGGTCAGGGCCGGCGGGACCTCACCTCACAAGCTCGGCCACCAGGAGTGAATGATTGGGCTTAAAACTCGGTGGGGACAATTCAGGCGGCTCACTGAGTGTCACATCTCTAAACCAATCCAATGGCTGGATAAGGTGGAGCTCAGAGTGGGGGGGGGGGGGTGGGGGGGTGGGACTGTGGAGATTCTGAACTGCAAAGCCCAGTGTTGTTCTCCAGCACTTCCAGGCCAGCAGTCGTCCAGCTCAGTTGGGCGTACGCAGGAAAAAAAGGGGCTTTTGTAGGTTGTGTTTTTGTGGACTACTTTAGATAGATAGATAGGAAAGGCACTATATGATAGATAGATAGATAGGAAAGGCACTATATGATAGATAGTTAGATAGATAGGAAAGGCACTATAACATAGATAGATAGATAGGAAAGGCACTATATGATAGATAGATAGATAGATAGATAGATAGGAAAGGCACTATATGATAGATAGATAGATAGATAGGAAAGGCACTATACGATAGATAGATAGGAAAGGCACTATATGATAGATAGATAGATAGGAAAGGCACTATAACATAGATAGATAGATAGATAGATAGGAAAGGCACTATATGATAGATAGATAGGAAAGGCACTATATGATAGATAGATAGATAGGAAAGGCACTATATGATAGATAGATAGTTAGATAGATAGGAAAGGCACTATAACATAGATAGATAGGAAAGGCACTATAAGATAGATAGATAGAAAGATAGGAAAGGCACTATATGATAGATAGATAGTTAGATAGATAGGAAAGGCACTATAACATAGATAGATAGGAAAGGCACTATAAGATAGATAGATAGAAAGATAGGAAAGGCACTATATGATAGATAGATAGGAAAGGCACTATATGATAGATAGTTAGATAGATAGGAAAGGCACTATAACATAGATAGATAGATAGATAGATAGATAGGAAAGGCACTATATGATAGATAGATAGATAGGAAAGGCACTATATGATAGTTAGATAGATAGGAAAGGCACTATATGATAGATAGATAGATAGATAGGAAAGGCACTATAACATAGATAGATAGATAGATAGGAAAGGCACTATATGATAGATAGATAGATAGGAAAGGCACTATATGATAGATAGATAGATAGATAGGAAAGGCACTATAACATAGATAGATAGATAGATAGGAAAGGCACTATATGATAGATAGATAGGAAAGACACTATAACATAGATAGATAGATAGATAGGAAAGGCACTATATGATAGATAGATAGATAGATAGGAAAGGCACTATATGATAGATAGATAGGAAAGGCACTATATGATAGTTAGATAGATAGGAAAGGCACTATAACATAGATAGATAGATAGGAAAGGCACTATATGATAGATAGATAGATAGATAGGAAAGGCACTATATGATAGATAGATAGATAAGAAAGGCACTATATGATAGTTAGATAGATAGGAAAGGCACTATAACATAGATAGATAGATAGGAAAGGCACTATATGATAGATAGATAGATAGATAGGAAAGGCACTATATGATAGATAGATAGGAAAGGCACTATAAGATAGATAGATAGATAGGAAAGGCACTATATGATAGATAGATAGTTAGATAGATAGGAAAGGCACTATAACATAGATAGATAGATAGGAAAGGCACTATATGATAGATAGATAGGAAAGGCACTATATGATAGATAGATAGGAAAGGCACTATATGATAGACAGACAGATAGATAGATAGATAGATAGATAGATAGATAGATAGATAGATAGATAGATAGATAGATAGATAACACTTTATTTGTCCCCTAGGGGTTCACTGGGGTTAAAATCACAGGAGTACGTGGGAGGATAGACAGACTGCCCCCCTGTGACACTCTACGGTGGTAGATGTCTACAGGGAAGCCTATTGTTGTTAGAGGGGCTTTTCTGCAGACCACTGAGCGTTGTCAGGTAACCTGGACTCTGTAGTAAGAAGTTCACTGGGTGTGTTTCCTGACCTGGCCATAGAAGGCCTCATAGTCACTACGCTAGAGACCCCTGGAGTTGGGAGGAGGCTAAGGGGCTAAGGAAGGAGAGCAGGTCAGAGGGTTTACTGATTGGCCAGAAGGCCGCGGTTTTTGTTATTTTTAAGTCCTTCTGTGTTTATGGGGAGTTGTTTTAAATGTTCACCTGCTTTGGGTAATAAAACTCTTTTCTTGTGTCACTTCTGTTTTTTTTTTTGGTCATCATTTGGTTTTGGGGATGAACTGTGAGGGCCCCCTATAGTGCACATATGCCATCTGTTGGAATGACAGATTCAATGCATTGTCTCACTTCATGCATTACAAAATACACTCCAACAGGTGGTGCACTGCAAATATTAACTCTGAGGCCAACGTCGATTACTTTCATATCAGGCCCTCTCAGACGTCATATTCTACAATGGTATAACAAACTGCGTTTTTATTAGTGCTCTTTCATGTAATTGCATTATATTAAGACTGTTATTTTAATTATGACTCACTTTTTATAAAAATATACAATAAACTAAATTGCAACAGCTAATTCTTTGATGAAGGGACTAGAAAACGTCAAATTGTTCCAACTTAGAGGACAGTTTATAAGTCTCCATACACACCTTGCGTGTTACGTCATGCAGACGTTTTCTTCTTTGCTTACTTAGCTTTAGCATTGGGTGTAACTCGCTGCAGAAGGCCGAGCTCAAGCCCCCCGGTATATGGAGCCCCCCCAGTGCCCATGTTCTCCATGTGTTCTTTTGGATTTCTTTTTTTTGGCTCCCATTTCCTTTCCACATTCTAAAGACCCCCGCGACCCTGCCTAGAAAATGGATGGACTGGACATGCTGAAGAGGTGCTCATCAGTTTAGTTGGCACCTCTGAGGTGGCCCAGCCTGGTGTTCTGCATGTGCCCGCTTTTCGGCTCTGGTCTGCTTTAACCCCATCTATGGAAGGCAATTGGAATCTTGGCATGGATTATTCCTTCTTTCCAACATACGTGCTGTGCAAATACATAAGATGATTATATAAAACCTAAAACACAAGAAAAAAAAATGAATGAAAGCTCTGCCGAATTGGTACAAAGGGAGAGGATGGGAGGAAACCTCTGAATCCGTCAGAAGGCAGGATCCCCTGTGGGATGAATTGGGGGGGGGCTTTAGTACATGTTTAGTGGAGGAAACGTCCATTCAGAGGCTCAGTTAATGTTAAGGCAGAAGCAGAGGGCCTGAGTGAAGTGGGAAAAGCAGAACAAAGGGGTTCACATAAAACAATGGAGTCTGCCGTGACACAGGACAGTCACACAGATTTACTTAAATAAAACCATTAAAGATGAAAAGAGCTGGCAAAGTAATTCAACAGACAGCGACAAACACTGGAAGGTGAACAGCCTTTCCCCATAGGCATGCATCGTGAAGCCATTTGAATTCAACGAGGATGGGCACACCAGACATGCAGGGCCAGGAAAGCAGAGCTGGACGTGAAGCTGCCAACGCTTGGCATTGCCCACCCTGAGACAGACACGCATGCAGGGTCAGAAGGAAAGAGAATACTGTACCAATTGGCAGGGGGCATCCAGCCCATCCAGGCCAGGCTGACCTGGTTCCCCCTTTTCACCCTTAAATCCCCGGAATCCCTGTTTGTGGGGAAATTAACTGGAATTGTTACTGAAGAGCATCACAAGGAGAGAAACACATCTGAGAAATCGGGGAGCAGTCGCTGGCGTCGGTGATTCAGTGAGCCTGGCACACCCTGAAGAACTGAACTGAGTACACCATAAACATAATAAAAAGCTGAAATAACGGCCTGGGCTCCTGTCCAGGGAGGTGAAACCACCAGGAGAAGGTCTGGTCCTTCATGGCCCTAAACTGCACTGGGCAGGGCTCAGGAGGAAAGACGGGCTGAATAATTTACAAGAACCACACTGTAAACCCAGAAGAAAATACTTTTCGGCTCAACCTGCTTTGTTGTTAACACACGTAATTAATTAATAATTATGTTAGCCTTTGACCTCTGGATTATTACTTGTTACTATAATTTCTTAATTGGATTTCTAATTAGCTTGGTGATAGATAGGTGATATGCTGCTGTCATCACTGAGTCACTCTGTGGCCCGTCCCGGCTGCCTCAACTTGAGAGACGTCACAGGGTGGGCACAGTGGATCTGAGGGGAGCGTCACATGTAAAAAACACTCTGAGGAGCACAAACTGAGATTTATATTAACAGACTCAGTCAGTCAGACGCCACGTCAGGGGAGCAAACGACACAGCAGCTGTCTGTTCATATTGCTGAGAGCCTCTCCTCTCTTTAGTTTACCATACTCTTTAAAGTTTATAGTGCCTTTCACTTATTCTGTTACTGTATATAGTGCCTTTCAAACTTACCAATTATATAGTGCCTGTCACTTTTTCTGTGTATCTACGTATATATCTATTACATAGTGCCTTTCAAACCTAGCTATTGATTATATAGTGCCTTTCACAGTCATAGCTATCTATCATATAATGATATAGTGTCTTTCATTTATTCTTTCTATTATATAGTGCCTTTCAAATCCATTGATTATATAGTGCCATTCAAACCAGTCAATCATATAGTGCATTCACTTTTTTATGTATCTATTATATAGTGCCTTTCAGTTTTCAATGATATAGTGCCTTTCATTTCTGTGTTCTGTATTACCTGTCATTCATCTGTCTATATTGTATAGCACCTTTCATTCACCTATCTATATATCATATAGTGCCTTTCACATCTATCTATCCATCCATCATATAGTGCCTTTCACATCTATCTATCTATTATATAGTGCCTTTCAGTTTTTCTAATTTTGTATCTATCTATTGATAATATAGCACCTTTCACTTTTCAATTATATAGTGTCTTTCATTTCTGTGTTCTGTGTTACCTGCCATTCATCTGTCTATATTGTATAGCACCTTTCATTCACCTATCTATATATCAAATAGTGCCTTTCACATCTATCTATCTATCATATAGTGCCTTTCACTCTATCATATAGTGCCTTTCATTCTATCATATAGTGCCTTTCACATCTATGTATCATATAGTCCCTTTCACATCTATCTATCATATAGTGCCTTTCACTCTATCATATAGTGCCTTTCACATCTATCTATCTATCTATCATATAGTCCCTTTCACTCTATTATATAGTGCCTTTCACATACATCTATCTATCTAGTCTTTATAATATAGCACCTCTCATATCTCTCCATTATAATCTAATATAATCTATCTGGACCCCACTCCACAAAGCAGGACCCCTGTCCCCCAACCCCCAGCCTGAATGCCAGTTCATTGCCAGCATTTTTTTTCTCTATACAGTAACTGACCCCCTGTGATGAGGTGCCAACCAATGCAGGGCTAATTCTGATTCCTGACCTTCACCCGATGTCACTGGCACAGGCTGAAGAATTTTGTGAGCCTAATACTGCATTAAGCACTGAGACGACAGACGGTTCTAATCTTTCATTTTTCATCGTTTCCTCCATTGTAGGTTTATAGCGTGGTTCTCATGTTGTGTGTAGAGCTGAGTGAAATTCCTCCTGAGCGGAGTGCGGACCGCCCTGTGACACGTCTCGCTACTCTCTGGCGCCCTCACTGTAGAGCAGAAGTTCTTTACATCTAAACTTCTGTCTTCCTGATCTTAAAAATCTCACAGGAATACATGGTGTCTGTGTAAAGAAGTGCCAACCTCATGGCAGGAGACAACCCTGGGCAGGGTGCAACTTGATCAATATAATATAATATAATATAATATAATATAATATAATATAATATAATATAATATCTTCTTCTTCTTTTGGCTGCTCTATAATCTAATCTAAACCACATTTCTAGAAAGCATCACCTGCAATCAGCTCAGGCAGCGACTCCTCCCTCCCGTTTCAAATCACGACAAGTCAAGAGAGAACAAGACGATTGCAGAACAGAACTGGCACATACCAATGGGCAGGGTGCATCTAATCCAGGGGCCCCCTGTTCTCCTTTCTCCCCCTTTGGCCCTTTTTTGCCTTTCTTGCCCTTTTCCCCCTGCGGACACAATGTCTGGGTCAGAATATTGAAGTGTCAGTCCCCAGCAGCACCCCTGAGGGGAGGGAGGACTGGATTTGCAGAACACATTCACTTGTTGAGCTGAGCACATCAGCAGCAGAACATCAAAGACGCGCTCAGCAAGACCTTTTTGTTTGGTTTGTTTGTTTTTTTTGTTTGGTCCAAATAAACAACATTGCAGATATAAAAACACAAAAACAAAGTAAGGGAGAAAGATTTTTAGTGCCATTCAATGACAATAAAGAAAAAGAGGCTGACAACATGAGAGTCTGGTGCAGGCGTGGACCGGAAACGGATTGATTGTTGGAGTTACTGTAGAAGGCTGTGGGTTCGCTCCCCGGTTCCTCCCTGTGTGGATAGTGCTTTGAGTACTGAGAAAAACGCTATATAAATGTAATGAATTATTATTATTATTATTATTATATAATACATTATTGTTACTAGAGCAGGGGTCACCAGCTCCGGTCCTGGAGGACCACCATGGCTGCAGGTTTTCATTCTCACCCTTTCCTTAATGAGTAACCTGTTTTTGCTGCTAATGAACTTCTTTTCCATTCATTTTAATTGATTTGCTCTTGAAGACTCAGACCCCTTAATTGTTTCTTTTTCCTTAATTAGCAGTCAAACAATAATGAGATACAAAATGAGCCAAAACAACTGGTGTTCATCATACAATATCTGAAAATAAAGAACGATGAAGGTTGATCTGCTCAGGTCCACAAAACATTGTAACAGCGTTCTTAGAAAAGATTCCTGAATGAGGCACATGACCTGCATTGTGAGGGAGCGTCAGTTACGGCACTACGGCCATGTGGTGCGATTACCCGAGGGTGAGCCGGCTCGTAAGATCCTCATTGTTGGGGACCTGAGTGGCTGGAAGGGGTCACCCATGTAACACCTGGGTGCGGCAGACACAGGGTCATTTCCAGAGGGTGGGACTGGACCGCGTGTCTGCAAATCGGGATCCTGAGTTGTTTCGTCATGTGGTGGGTACGGCAACACGCTGTGCCAGTGCATGCTCCCCAACTTGACTTGACTTGACTTAGAAAGAGAAATTCAACAATTTCAGAAATGTCTGCTAATGCACCACGAGAGCAGCAACAAAGCCACGAAATTAAAGGACGAGTTTAATTAACGACAGAACTCGGCGCCTCATTAAGCAGCTGGTTGGAGTGAAATGGGTTGGAGTTTGAGGCCCTTACCGAGTTGGTCTTCTGTTGGCTCCCTCACTTCACATCTCATTTCAGTTTGGGTGCCAATTAAAGAAAGAAATGAAGCAATTCAGAGGAACGAGGAAGAAATTCAGGGGAGCAAATCTTCAAAAAGCAAGTCAAATAAAATGAATTCACAAGAAGTGAATTAGCAGCACAAACAGGGCACTCATTAAGATAAGGGTTAGAATGAAAACCTGCAGCCACGGTGGTCCTCCAGGACTGGGCTTGGCGACCCCTGCTACTAGAGGTATACTGTATTACAATGATGCCTATCGACGGTACAGCGTATTTATTCTTCAACATGTCGAGTGCTGCGCCGCATCCACTTTGTAGAAGCTGCCATATAGAAGATGCTGCAATAGCCCAGCAGTTGTAATGGTGTTGTGAGAGCCACACACGCTTAGCGTGGCCTGCTACTTGTGTGCTTGGCCCTTGGAGTGAATGAGAGGCGAAGGTCAATCCTGGATGGACAGGGTGGGCCAAAGCAGGTGACCTCACTTCCATTATGTGGTAGACAGAGTGAGGGAGGCACATTTATTGATGTACTCCATCAGTCCACAGTGGACTGAAGACGCATTCACTTTCTGCACACTTTTTTAGGTGGTGTGGCGGATGGCCAGGACACTCCTATAATGGGAATGGAAAGCCTATGTGGGAGTGCTAGAGGACAGTGCCACAGGTTTGGGGCATGGAAACTCAACCCTTCTGGGGCCCGTGGGCACCATCAGGGGGCGCCTGGAGATGCGTTGATCACTTTGGTGGAGCCGGTGCCTTATAAAAGGAGCCACCACTCCGAGGGCCAGAGTCGGATGGAAGAGGGCGAAGCTTGCTAGAGGAGGAGGAGTGGAGATGAGAGAAAGGAAGAGAAAGAGAGAAGAAGAAGAGGAAGAGGAGGAAGAGGAGTATATCACGTGCTTGTTGCCTTGCACTGTGTTGAGAGAGAAAATTTCCCCCATGGAAATAAAAACGTGTGCCGAGCAACACTTGTGTCTCTGCCTGTCTGTGTCGGGTTATGGTGGCTGATTCACGCCCCGGTGGTCCGCAGTGGATACGTTTGTCATTTTTGCTCCTTAACTCGTAATGGCAAAGTGAGAACAGGTCTTCAGAAAGGCTGGCAAAAAATCGCAAAGTGAAATCTTTACTTCCTAGAAGGATTGAGACCCTTCTGCTGTGGACCTCCATGTTGTTGTGCTCTGCCCCTGTTTGCTTTGATTCCCCTCGAGATGTGGACCTGCCTACAGAGGGTCCCCACAATTCTCACTGAATGGCGGGACAAAGGCTTCACTCACTGTGCTCCTCTATTCTTCTTTAACTGATCCTCGACATTACATAACAAAACGTTGTGTAGAAGTGATGGGGGTTCGGAACACATCCCGGACAGGATACCCTGGCAGGGATACCAGCTGGAGATGCGGGCAACCGCATCCCTTGAATTAAGACCACTTGAGCAGGTGGGTTTTCTGCTGATTGTTCACTGTGATGCAATGTTGTATAACAATAAAATATGAAAACTTCCAGAGATACGACATGAAATACTTTTGACACATACTGTAGATACAGATCCCCCCCCCCCCCACCCCTTCAAAATATTCCCATTGCTTTTGCTTTACAACCTTAAATTAAAACACACAAACTAATATTTCTTCCCAGCTTTACTTACTCAATGCCACCTCGGACATCCAAGTGAAAGACATCACAGCTACAGTTCAGAAGAATGATAAAAAATCAAAAACAAGAAATCTTGACATTAATAAAGGACCCCCCCCCCCCCATGTCAATGTCATTTTGGTGACCCCCCTTTTGCTTTAATGACAGCCTTGAGTCTGTTGATTCTTCTCTATCAGCTTTGCACTCCTTGATTGTTGTATTATTTGCCCCCCACTCTTCATTACAGTTTAACTGTTCGAGTTCGGTCACATTGGATGGTGTAAAGGACAGCCGGGTTCCATGCCCGGCAGGGACGCCCCTGCTGCATCTGTTCCGGGGGAGCAGCTATGGACTGTTCAATAACTCCCCCGGGACGCTTGGGGGCAGTCTCCCTGGCAGCCAATGATTCCCCAACCCGGCACATGGCTCCATGGGAGATGGAGTCCTCCACAGCCTGGTCGGGGGAGCTGCATGGACTTGGCAGCCCGGCTGGTCAATTCCTCAGCCCCACCCGGAAATGCAATTAGGTCCAGGTGATCAAGCACCTGGAATGCTTCCGGGTGGGGTATAAAAAGGGCCAGCCACCACCACTCGGTGAGTCAGAGTCGGGAGGAAGGAGGACTAAGCTTGTGGAGGAGTGGTGGGAGAGGAGAAAGAGTGCTGCTGTTGTTGTTGTGGACTTGTGTTTTGTGGGACTGTGTATTACCTGTGGGTCACGGGGAAGACGTGCGCCCACGGGAGAAGAAAATAAAGTCCATTGATTTTATACGTGCCTCTGTGTCCTTCTGTGCCAGGTCAGGCGCTCATATAGCGCCTTATTACAATGGTGAGTGTTGGTGGTCTGCTATCTTCAAATCTTTCCACAGATGTTCACTGTCATGTAGCTCTGGGCTCTGATTGGCCACACCAGGACATTCACTTTCTTCTCCTTCAGCCACTCAATTTTGCTGTGTGCTTCGTGTCGTTGTCGTGTTGAAAGGTGAACATTCTGCCCATCTTCAACGTTCTGGCAGAGGGTAGCAGGTTTTCCTCCAGAATTTGACAGTATTTTGCCCCCTCCATTTTTCCTTCTACCCTAATGACAGCCCCAGGCCCCCCACGACAGGATGCTGTCCCCTCCATGCTTTACTGTAGGTATGGTGTGTTGTGGATGGTGAGCTGCATTGGTGTACCGCTTGGTATGGAGGGTTCATCTGAGCAGAAGACCTTTTTCCACTTGGCATCAGAATTTTCAAGGTGCATTCTGGGAAAGTTCAAACGAGCCTTAATGTGGCCTTTCTTGAGAAGTGCGACCCTCCCGAACAAGCCACAATGGTGGCGCGCTTGTCAAATTGTTGTCACATGTACACCATTCATGACCACTCTGTGCCATCAAATCCTGGAACCACTTCAAAATGGCCATTGGCCTCTCAGTATCCTCTCTTACCAGTTTCCTCCATGCCCTTCCATCCAGTTTGGAGGGTCCTAGTTGTACCAAACACTTCTTTATGATGGGCTCCTTGGGATTGATAAAGCCTTTGAGATGTTTTTGTCTCCAACTCCTGCCTTATGTCCGTCCACAACTCTATCCCTGAGATCTTCTGAAAGTGTCCTGCCACCCACAGTCAGTTGTTTACTGTCAGTTGCACTGCCAAGCAAGGGAATGAATGGACCAGGAACAGCTTCACTAATCACACTCATTACAACTGATCACAGGTGGGAGGAAACCAGTAACCGCAATGGAAACGGTGGGCACTGACACCTGATTGAGTTTAGGGGGGGTTCTTTATTAATCTCAAGATTTCTTGTTTTTGATTTGTTATCATTCTTCTGAACTGTAGCTGTGATGTCTTTCACTTGGATGTTAGAGGTGGCATTGGGTAAGTAAAGCTGGGAAGAAATATTAGTTTGTGTATTTACATTTAAGACTGTAAAGCAAACAAAATGGGAATATTTCAAAGGGGGAGATTCTTTTCTATACCCACTGTATCTACAGTACCTGTCAAAAGTATTTAATGTCGTATCTCTGGAAGTTTTCATATTTTATTGTTATACAACATTGCATCACAGTGAAAAATCAACAGAAAACCCACCTGCTCAAGTGGTCTAAATTCAAGGGATGTGGTTGCCTGCATCTCCAGCTGGTATCTCTGCCAGGGTATTCTGTCCGGGATGTGTTACCTTGCCTGGGAATATTTCGATGGGGGGGGGGGGGGGGGGGGGGATTCTTTTCTATACCCACTGTATATATGTGTGTGTGTGTGTGTCTATGGATCATCCCGACTCAGATTTGTGATACCACTCCGGGCTGACAGGGGGCGCTGTCACTAACAGTCTTGTCTCTTCTGTCCACAGCTCTGAAAAGACACCCCTTGAGGACAATTGACTCCGACCTTCTTCCTCCAAAAGGCCCCGCCTCTTCCTGTCTGGACGATATAAAGGCCACCACTCCCAGAACGACATGGTGCCTCAGTCGACACCCGAACCTACTGCAGGACGACACTCCATAGACAGACCTTAGTGAGGAGCTTTCAGTGGTGATTACGCATTTCTTTAGTTTGTGCTTGTGCCTTTGAGCGCCTGTTTATTCGGATAAGAAGATCCATTGTATTATTAAATGGAGTGGCCAGGTTGGCACCCCAATTTTTCTTTGGCCTTTGTCTGTCCAACTGTTATTTTTGTGTGTTTTTTTTCTCTACAGGTGCTGGTCATAAAATTAGAATATCATGACAAAGTTGATTTATTTCAGTAATTCCATTGAAAAAGTGAAACTTGTATATTAGATTCATTCATTACACACAGACTGATGTTTAGTCAAATGTTTATTTCTTTTAATGGTGATGATTATAACTGACAACTAATGAAAGTCCCAAATTCAGTATCTCGAAAAATTAGAATATTGTGAAAAGGTTCAATACTGAAGACACCTGGTGCCACACTCTAATCAGCTAATGAACTCAAAAGCCTTTAAATGGTCTCTCAGTCGAGTTCTGTAGGCTACACAATCATGAGGAAGACTGCTGACTTGACAGTTGTCCAAAAGACGACCATTGACACCTTGCACAAGGAGGGCAAGACACAAAAGGTCATTGTAAAGAGGCTGGCTGTTCACAGAGCTCTGTGTCCAAGCACATTAATAGAGAAGCGAAGGGAAGGACAAGATGTGGTAGAAAAAAGTGGACAAGCAATAGGGATAACCGCACCCTGGAGAGGATTGTGAAACAAAACCCATTCAAAAATGTGGGGGAGATTCACAAAGAGTGGACTGCAGCTGGAGTCAGAGCTTCAAGAACCACCAGGCACAGACGTATGCAAGACATGGGTGTCAGCCGTCACATTCCTTGTGTCAAGCCACTCTTCAACAAGAGACAGCGTCAGAAGCGTCTCACCTTTGGACTGCTGCTGAGTGGTCCAAAGTTATGTTCTCTGATGAAAGTAAATTTTGCATTTCCTTTGGAAATCAAGGTCCCAGAGTCTGGAGGAAGAGAGGAGAGGCACAGAATCCACGTTGCGTGAGGTCCAGTGTAAAGTTTCCACAGTCGGTGATGGTTTGGGGTGCCATGTCATCTGCTGGTGTTGGTCCATTGTGTTTTCTGAGGTTCAAGGTCAACGTAACCGTCTACCAGGAAGTTTTAGAGCACTTCATGCTTCCTGATGCTGACGAACTTTATGGAGATGCAGATTTCATTTTCCAACAGGACCTGGCACCTGCACACAGTGCCAAAGCTACCAGTACCTGGTTTAAGGACCATGGTATCCCTGTTGTTGATTGGCCAGCAAACTCACCTGACCATAACCCCATAGAAAATCTATGGGGTATTGTGAAGAGGAAGATGCAATACGCCAGACCCAACAATTCAGAACAGCTGAAGGCCACTATCAGAGCAACATGGGCTCTCATAATACCTGAGCAGTGCCACAGACTGATCGACTCCATGCCACGCCGCATTGCTGCAGTAATCCAGGCCAAAGGAGCCCCAACTAAATATTGAGTGCTGTACCTGCTCATACTTTTCATGTTCATACCTTTCAGTTGGCCAACATTTCTAAAAATCCTTTCTTTGCATTGGTCTTAATTGATATTCTAATTTTCCGAGATACTGAATTTGGGACTTTCATTAGTTGTCAGTTATAATCATCAACATTAAAAGAAATAAACATTTCAAATACATCAGTCTGTGTGTAATGAATGAATCTAATATACAAGTTTCACTTTTTGAATGGAATTACTGAAATAAATCAACTTTGTCATGATATTCTAATTTTATGACCAGCACCTGTAAACTGCTCAAGAAAATGAAAGGAACTCTCTGAAAACCCATCAGATCTTAATGGGAAAAGAAACCAAACTGCTGGCTATCTCTCCTGCCATGGACTGATATGGTGATGTGTGAGGAACGAAAGGATGGCAGCCACAGTGTGTGATGGAAATGAAAATGATGAACCGACAGAGGGCTGAATTCAAAGACACCCCGAAAATCAAAGGGAACAAAATGATGTGGCAGGCAGGCGAGTCCATTTGGCCCGAAATGCCACTACAGAAACTCCAAATGGTACTCAGTAGTTTGTATGCCCCCCCCCCCATACCTGACAACGTCCTAATGAGACGGCAGATGGTGTCCTGGGGGATCTCCTCCCAGATCTGGACCAGGCCATCACTGAGCTCCTGGACAGTCTGAGGTGTCGGATGGTCCCAAACATGATGTCCCACCCAGAGTTGTTTTATTGGATTGAGGTCAGGCGAGTGATGATATTCAGTCAATGGTATCAATTCCTTCATCCTCTCGCCACATTGTCGTGCACCAGGAGGAACCAGCATAGGGTCTGACAATGGGTCCAAGGATTTCCTCCCGATACCTAATGGCAGTCAAGGTGTTGTTGTCTATCCTGTATTGGTCTGTGTGTCCCTCCACGGATATGCCACACCCCAGATATACCATCACTGACCCCCCAACAAACCGGTCAAGCTGAACGATGTTACAGGCAGCAGGCCTCTCCAGACCCTTTCACGTCTGTCACATGTGCTCAGGGTGAACCTGCTCTCATCTGTGAAAAGCACAGGGCGCCCGCCAGTGGTGGACCTGCCAGTTCTGGTATTCTATGGCAAATGCCAGTCGAGCTCCACAGTGCCCACTAGAAGACGTCGGGCCACCCTCATGAAGTCTGTTTCTGATTGTTTGCTCAGAAACATTCACACCAGTGGCCTGCCTGCCTGCCTGCTGGAGGTCATTTTGTAGGCTCTGCCAATGCCCATCCTGTTCCTCCTTTGCCCAAAGGAGCAGATACCGGTGGGTCCTGCTGAAGGGTTAAGGACCTTCTACGAGGGGCCCTGTCCAGCTCTCCTAGAGGAACTGCCTGTCTGTCTCCTGGAATCTCCTCCATGCCCTTGAGACTGTGCTGGGAGACACAGCATACCTTCCGGCAATGCCACGTATTGATGTGCCATCCTGGACAAGTTGGACTACCTGTGCCAACTCTGTAGGGTCCAGGAATGGCCTCATGTTACCAGTAGTGACACTGACCGTAGCCAAATGTAAAACGAGTGACAAAACAGATGAGGAGGGAAAAATGTCAGTGGCCTCCACCTGTTAACCCATTCATTCCTGTTTTGGGGGTTGTCTCCTTGTTGCCCATCTAGTGCCCCAAAGCAGCTGAAACTGATGAACAAGCCCCTCTGCTACTCAACTGAGCAGATCAACAGCCCACAAGTGTCATTGACTTGATGCTCTACTCTCATTATAAAGGGGTCCTTTCATTTTTTTGAGCAGTAGTATAAATATTAAGAGTGGTGAGGTGCTTAGCACTGCTAACTCATGGGTGCAGGTTGGTGGGTTTGTCAATTTGGGGTCTGCACATTCAAATCCTTAAAGACGTGTTTGTTAGGTGAACTGGCAACTCCAAACAGGCCTTGTGTATGAATGTGGCTGTGCGTATTGGGTGGGCTGCTATGGACCGCACCCTGTCCAGGGATGACCTCTGCCTTATGACCCTGAATTGGATTCAGCAGGTCTCAGAACGTGGCGACCTCTCACGCTGTACGTCTGTGCTAGGAGGCCTTCTTTAACGGGGGCAAAAAACATAAAAATTAAAATAAAAACAATTAAGCAAAACTCACACACTGTACCGTGCGTCCGAAAAGTCAAAGATGTTTGTGGTGGTCCTACGGACGTTTACAGTGGAGTCAGCACTCTAGATAAGGCTGGGAGGGAATGGAGGCTTCTGGGAAACAGCAAGAAGAGTTAGCGAACGCAGGGGAAGGGTGGAACTTCTTAGGAATGGCATCCTTGGAAAGAACAAAATAGGATGGCGGGCGGGAGAAGGGGGTAAAGGATGGGTGGGAGCAAAGGTTTCAAAGGGCAGAAGGAAAGAGAAAGAGTCACAGGAACAAAGCCTCCGAGACACAACATGGGACAGCAGCCAGGCGTTTGTATCCCCTTTTAGTGAATCTGGGAAAGTCCGTTAAGAACAATGGAAACGGGAGCTGCAGCCCGGAGTGCAGTTCTGTGTGGCAAGGCCTGCGGTGAAAGGCACTATATAAAGTGAAGTCAGCGAGGTTAGCGTACGCACCAGGATGGCTCTCAGTTCAAAATTCATGACCGGACAAAAAGGGGATACAAATATAATGATTAATAACACCACTGAAGGAGCACAACTATAACAAAAGAAAAAGGGCAAGCGAAAATAATTCATCACGTCAACACGTGCACAACAATTTCATGCCTTCTTGTATAAAGAATCAGATTATGGAAAACAAAAAATAAGAATAATAATAATAATAAGTGATTCTAAGGCAAAATAATTGTGTGTGAGTGTGAGTGCGAGTGTGAGAGCACAGTGGTCCACTGATGTAACACGTAAGGCCGGGTTTATACTTCACACGACGCTCCTGTTATGCAAGCGTTTTACTGTTTACTAGCCAAACTGCGGCGTAGCATACGCAGCATAATTATGTACTGATGGGTGAACACTCCCTGAAAGACACAGCTGTCCAAATGGGGTTGGTTTTGAGGATATGACTGTAGGTGAATGAAAAGATGGAACTCTGGAGAGGGCAACATACAATACAGCGTGTTACACGCCGCATACAGCGATTCCCATCCGCAACAAACAAATCGTTTAACACGCTGCATACAGCGATTCCCATCCGCGACAAACAAATCGTTTAACACGCTGCATACAGCGATTCACATCCGCGACAAATACGATTCTTCTTAGATGGTGCTGTCACATCCACCCTCGCTCTCGAAGCATACACACTGCCAGGTCATGTGCCTGCTCTCAAGAGCAACTAACAGAGACCCGCACACCAACTGTAAGACCGTGGGATACCCCTCGCAAACTGTTCTACACACCGCATAGAGCGATTCACATCCGTGACAAACATGCTTCTTCAGAGGTGCATGTGGAGTATAGCAGAGACGAACTGGTTTGTGAGTTGCTGCGTCCAAGTTGGTGGGTGTGGCTCTGCGAGTTGTCGTCGTATCCAATGGTCTTAGAGTTGGTGGGCGTGGCTCCGTCCTGCGTGCTTCCATGGGTGTCTTGCTTGCGCTGGTGGCGGCTTAGTGAATTATACATATAGATACCTGTGCGCATATTTTACGTAAATCTGGAGAAATCCAGCAGGTGGCAGTGTGAGATATCATCACGGTGAGAACAGGTTCGGCTTCTCTGTGCTGTGAATTGCCTGGAACAGCCATTAAATTCCGATGACACTCTACCGCAATATCTCTGAAAAGAATGTTGAATGATTACATCCATCAATCCAGGGATGTGCCCATTCCACGAAGCAGAAACAAGCCCTAGACTGGGGGATTAGACAGGGGGCATCAGCTCATCGCAAGTTGAATACAAGCAGACACATACACACTGGCGTCATTTTAGTGTGACCAAATCTGCATATCTTTGGAAGGAAACCAGAGCACACGGTGGACACACGGCAGGAGAACATGGAAATTCCAGGCAGGGAATATCAGCGACGTGACTCCCGGCGAGACAGCAGCACTAACGCTGCGCCACCGTGTCACCCCCATGTGTGTCATTATTAACAGTGTTCATTATTTAAACAAAATTAACCATTTATCTGTAAAATGTCACATTCCTACTTTAATGCATCTCATCATGAAAGTGACATCAAGTATTAATCTAAGGATTCTAAATGTGCAGAGAGCTGGAATATCAGAAATGTCACGTGTTCTGTGTGGTGATCTACTGCTGCTTGCCGTAGCGATTAAAAACTGGGATGACATTTACGACGGTCTGCTTTAATGATAAAGTAAACTACGAGGTTAGAGTGGACATTTCGAGATTAAAGCCGACATTTCCACTTTAATTACAAAATACTGCGTCCTTAATTTTTTCCTCCGTGGCTCAAATACGCCGCCGTACATTATTGTTGCTGTTGTGAAGTTGCAAAAAAAAAAAAAAGACGGCACAAAAGATGGTATGTGAGACTTTTAAAATGTATCGTGTCGTTATGATTGGGAATATCCATCCATCCATTGTCTCCCGCTTATCCGAGGTCGGGTTGCGGGGGCAGCAGCTTGAGCAGAGATGCCCAGACTTCCCTCTCCCCGGCCACTTCTTCTAGCTCTTCCGGGAGAATCCCGAGGCGTTCCCAGGCCAGCCGAGAGACATAGTCCCTCCAGCGTGTCCTGGGTCATCCCCGGGGCCTCCTCCCGGTTGGATGTGCCCAAAACTCCTCACCAGGGAGGCATCCTGATCAGATGCCCGAGCCACCTCATCTGACTCCTCTTGATGCGGAGGAGCAGCGGCTCTACTCTGAGCGTCTCACCCTATCTTTAAGGGAGAGCCCAGACACCCTGCGGAGGAAACTCATTTCAGCCGCTTGTATTCACGATCTCGTTCTTTCAGTCACTACCCATAGCTCATGACCATAGGTGAGGGTAGGAACATAGATCGACTGGTAAATTGAGAGCTTCGCCTTGCGGCTCAGCTCCTTTTTCACCACGACAGACCGATGCAGCGCCCGCATTACTGTGGACGCCGCACCGACCTGCCTGTTGATCTCACGCTCTATTCTTCCCTCACTCGTGAACAAGACCCCAAGATACTTGAACTCCTCCACTTGAGGCAGGATCTCGCTCCCAACCCTGAGAGGGCACTCCACCCTTTTCCGGCTGAGGACCATGGTCTCGGATTTGGAGGTGCTGATTCCCATCCCAGCCGCTTCACACTCAGCTGCGAACCGATCCAGAGAGAGCTGAAGATCACGGCCTGATGAAGCAAACAGGAAAACATCATCTGCAAAAAGCAGTGACCCAATCCTGAGCCCACCAAACCGGACCCCCTCAACACCCTGGCTGCGCCTAGAAATTCTGTCCATAAAAGTTATGAACAGAATTGGTGACAAAGGGCAGCCCTGGCGGAGTCCAACTCTCACTGGAAACAGGTTCGACTTACTGCCGGCAATGCGGACCAAACTCTGACACCGATCGTACAGGGACTGAACAGCTCTTATCAGGGGGTCCGGTACCCCATACTCTCGGAGTACCCCCCACAGGATTCCCCGAGGGACACGGTCAAATGCCTTTTCCAAGTCCACAAAACACATGTAGACTGGTTGGGCAAACTCCCATGCACCCTCCAGGACCCTGCTAAGGGTATAGAGCTGGTCCACTGTTCTGCAACCAGGATGAAAACCACACTGTTCCTCCTGAATCCGAGGTTCGACTATCTGACGGACCCTCATCTCCAGGAACCCCAAATAGACTTTTCCAGGGAGGCTGAGGAGTGTGATCCCTCTGTAGTTGGAACACACCCTCCGGTCCCCCTTCTTAAAGAGGGGGACCACCACCCCGGTCTGCCAATCCAGAGGCACTGTCCCTGATTGATTGGGAATATGCGACGCTTAAATATAAAAGCACCACGAATGCATCTGTAAGTCGGCATTTTGCTTCACCACATCGAACCATTCATCAGACATCGAAGTGCGCACATCGATCTCGTAGGATCTGCAAAGCAGCTTTCTGTCACACGTACTGATAGTAAAGAGAGACTCTGACGTCACGTTCCAACTTTTAGCACACTGTGCCCCCCGACTTTTTGCTGGTACTGCAACTTGCGCACACGTTGCATTAATTTCTGAGGATCTGCTCAGAGGACGCATCAAAGGAATGCTGGGAACGTGCGGCAGCCATGATGCGGGTGCGTGTGCGTTCTGATCCTGAAGTATAAATGAGCCCTAAGATGGCTGTGCAGAAAACAAAGGTCAAGAAAAGGAGCCAAGGAGTTCAAACGTTCTGCCATGTGAGCGCAGCAGACTGAGTGAGGGGTCTGAGTGTCTGGGCTTGCGAGGGTCCTGATAAAAACCCAACAGCCAGGCCTTTAATGAGCTCTTGGGCTCGGCCATCAGCAGTGCGTCTGTCTGTGGAGAGAGTGTCGACCTCACCAGTGACATTCATGTGACTCTGGTGACACTTCCTATTGGGAGAGCATGGGGGGTCATGAGGTCATAAAGGGGTGTGTGGCGCTCCTGATATCTGTAAAAGGATGAAGGTCCAAGTCTTTAGAGTCCTGGTGCTCCCTGTTTGTGAGACATGGACGTTATCCAGTGACCTGAGATGAAGACTGGACTCCTTCATGTGTGTCTCTTCAGAGGGTCCCTGGGTGCCGCTGGTTTGACTTTGTGTTGCTCTCGGAGTCCCGAATGAGGCACATGACCTGCATTGTGAGGCAGCATCAGTTATGGCACTACGGCCATGTGGCGCGTTTCCCCCCGAGGGTGATCCAGCTCGTAACATCCTCATCATTGGTGGACCCACCACACGATAAAACAACTTGGGATCCCGGTTGGCAACCCCCCAGGCAGACACGTGGTCCAGTCCCACCCTCCAGAAATGACCCTCTATTTGCTGCAGCCAGGTGTTACGTGGGCGACCCCTTGGCCTGGTCCAACCACTTGGGTTTTCAACAGTGAGGATCACCCTCGGGGAATCGCTCCACATGGCCGTAGTGCCGTAAGTGATGCTCCCTCACCATGCAGGTCATGTGCCTCATTCAGGACTCAATGAGCAACATAAAGTCAAACCAGCAGGACCCAAGGACCCTCTGAAGAGACACACATGAAGGAGTCCAGTCTTCATCTCAGGTCACTGGATAAGCGTCCATGTTTCACAAACAGGGAGCACCAGGACTCTAAAGACTTGGACCTTCGTCCTTTTACAGATATCAGGAGCGCCACACACCCATTTATGACCTCATGACCCCCCCATACTCTCCCAATCCATCTACAGCCATGAGGGACCTCCACTTATCTCAGGAAGAGGCTGGTGGGATCTAAAGTGGTTTGACAAAATGAAGTGAACTTCCTTAAACAATGATTAACCGTTCTTTTCATCAGAACGTGACGGAGGAGGCTTGAAGATCACGTCCACACTGCCTGAGCTTTCTGAATATCCCTAAGGTGTGGGCACTCCGGCTGTCACACTCCATTGTCCATTCTCTCTTCCCCTGTGTTGACTGTGAATTGCTTGCTCAAGAGTTTCTCACCTTAAGGTGACTGAAAGACATCACGAGTCACCAGAGGTATGACCTCACATCCACAGATGAGTGTGGCTGAGCTGTACGCCTGCCACTGCCATTATGGTGGCTCTCCAGTGACTTATGTGAATGAATTGAAGAAAATGCGAATGAGACACCAGCTACATGTGAAGGAACAGCGACTCTGAGATGTGTCACAAGGACGTCAGTGACGAGGAAATTATGATGGGCCTTGAAAAATGTCAAAGTACGTCAGTACTGGAGAGCAGCAAATTTTGCCTCAGAATCACTAGAAATAAGACATGCAGACAAAAAACACAAAAAAAAACTGGCATTTGAGCAAACGAAGCTTCAAGCTTTATGGCGTCTGCACCATGGAACAGATCATTAATACTGGAGCAGCCAGCGTCACTTCTCACAATCAAAGGACTCGGGTCCATCTCATGCACACCAGGGGCAGCGGCCACGTACCTTCTCTCCTCGTTCACCGGGGTCTCCTTTATCTCCTTTGGCTCCTGGCAAACCCTGGAAAAAAAAACACAAAAAAAAAAACAAACAAAAAAAACAAAAACAAAAAACAAATACTTAAATTTAAGAGACACTGTAAAGTAACAGAACAATGGACAAATAAGGAAGGAACTATAGATACACAGATGAGAAAGGCACTATATAATGTTAAGTGGTAGATTTAAAAGACACTAAGATAAGATAGATAGAAAGATAGATATGAAAGGTGCTATATAAACAGACAGAAAGAACTGAGAGGCACTATATAAATGATAGATAAGAAAGGCACTATATAATAGATAGAAGTGAAAGATGCTATATAAATGATAGACATAGATGAAAGGTGCTATATAAATGATGGATAGATATATATATGAAAGGCGCTATATAATAGACAAAGACATAGATAGGAAGGAAAGGCTATATGATAGATAGATATGAAAGGCACTATATGATAGATAGATAGATAGATAGATAGATAGATAGATAGATAGATAGATAGATAGATAGATAGAGAGATAGGAAAGGCACTATATCATAGATAGATGGATAGATATGAAAGGCACTATAGATAGATAGATAGATAGATAGATAGATAGATAGATAGATAGATAGATAGGAAAGGAAATATATGATAGACAGATATGAAAGGTGTTATCTATTATATACTGTAGATAGAAGTGAAAGGCACTATATAAATGATAGATAGATATGAAAGGCACTATATGATAGATAGATAGATAGATAGATAGATAGATAGATAGATAGATAGATAGATAGATAGATAGATAGATAGGAAAGGAACTATATGATAGACAGATATGAAAGGTGCTATATATTATATACTGTAGACAGAAGTGAAAGGCACCATATAAATGACAGATAGATATGAAAGGCACTATAGAATAGATGTGAAAGACACTATATAAATGAGATAGATAGATGGATAGATAGATAGGAAAGGCACTATATAATAGATAGATGGATAGATATGAAAGGCACTATATGATAGATAGATAGATAGATAGATAGATAGATAGATAGATAGATAGATAGATAGATAGATAGATAGATAGATAGATAGGAAAGGAACTATATGATAGACAGATATGAAAGGTGTTATATATTATATACTGTAGACAGAAGTGAAAGGCACCATATAAATGACAGATAGATATGAAAGGCACTATAGAATAGATAGGAAAGGCACTATATAATAGATAGATGGATAGATATGAAAGGCACTATATGATAGATAGATAGATAGATAGATAGATAGATAGATAGATAGATAGATAGATAGATAGATAGATAGATAGGAAAGGAACTATATGATAGACAGATATGAAAGGTGTTATATATTATATACTGTAGACAGAAGTGAAAGGCACCATATAAATGACAGATAGATATGAAAGGCACTATAGAATAGATATGAAAGACGCTATATAAATGAGATAGATAGATAGATAGATAGGAAAGGCACTATATAATAGATAGATGGATAGATATGAAAGGCACTATATGACAGACAGATAGATAGATAGATAGATAGATAGATAGATAGATAGATAGATAGATAGATAGATAGATAGATAGATAGGAAAGGAACTATATGATAGACAGATATGAAAGGTGCTATATATTATACACTGTAGATAGAAGTGAAAGGCACCATATAAATGATAGATAGATATGAAAGGGCGGAGTGGTGGCTCTGAGGCTAGAGATCTGCACTGGCAATCGGAAGGTTGCCGGTTCGAATCCCGTAAATGCCAATAGGGACTCTGCTCTGTTGGGCCCTTAAGCAAGGCCCTTAACCTGCAATTGCTGAGCGCTTTGAGTAGTGAGAAAAGCGCTATATAAATGCAAAAAATTATTATTATTAAAAAAAATTATTATTATATGATAGATAGATAGATAGATAGATAGATAGATAGATAGATAGATAGATAGATAGATAGATATGAAATGCACTATATGATAGATATACATGAAAGGCGCTATATAAGAGAAACATATTTGTCCCCAGGGGGAGCTTTGGGTTTTTACAGAAGCTCTTTAAGTAAAATCAATCCATAACTTGATAAATGAATAAGTAGATAAATCAGTTCATATGCACTCCCACTTTGGTCTGAACCCACACTTGGATGACTGAACTTGTAAAGCAATTCAAAAGAAAGAAAATTTCTGGCTTGTCTTGGCAGTGCCAGTGCCGCATTATGCAGTTGGTATGAAGGGGCCGCAGTCACTATTCATTGTTTAAATACGGACAGTAGGATGAGGGGAAGCCCGAGGTGGAGAACTGGATGCAGAGTTCAGCATCACGAGTGTTGTGTGTTCAGAGAGTTAACGCAGAGGTTAAAGGTCGGTTTTTGACAGCCATTCTCCTGTGACCTCTGACATCAGCAAGCCATTTCTGCCCCCATTATTGTCTGCTGTTTCTTGCACCGTTCTGAGTAAGCGCTAGAGTCGGTTGTGGGTGAAACTCCCTGGAGATCAGCAGTTCCAGAAATTCCCAAACCCGCCTGTCTGGCACCAACGGTCCGACTCTCATTTTTTTTGATGTGAACGTGAAGTGAAGCCCCTGACTTGTACCTGCAGGCTTTGATGGACTGTGCGGCGGCCCTATGACTGGCTGGTTAGGTAACCACACGGATTAGCAGGCATACGGATGTTCCTAATGATTTGCTCAGTGAGTTTATATCCAAGTCCCCCAAACTGGACACCATCAACATTAACTTACCACAGTCATGCTGTCCTATTTTTTAGATGCATTTGGTAATTTCTATTTTCTTAATATTTGTTTGCTTTAATACACTCATTCAGCATCAACAAGGAATGTCATAAATATTTACATGAAGAAGATCAATTGTATTTTTAGTATTTTTTTTTTTTTTTTACATGCCCGGTGAGCCACTTACATCCAGTCCTGGGGTCCCCTCTGTACCCTTTAAGACAAAACAAAAACACAAGTGCTGAAGATGACAATGAGATTTGGCTCCACATAAATGATGAAGAGCCGTCGAGTGACTTACTGGCCATCACAGAGAACCCAAAGACTGGATTTACCAACAGAGATGGCATTACAGAATACGACTGACGTGCTAATCGTTAACAAACAACTCCCAAGGAGCGATGTCACAAAATGGAGGACACAGTCTGAGACTTGGGCCACTGTGAGCAGGAGCCAAAAAGTACAAATTCATTCCTCAGACTCCTCCTTTCATTAATTACTTGACTTGTAGGCTCACAGAAATCCACACTTACCGGCAATCCATAAGGTCCTCTGGGCCCCGGCTCACCAGCGAGTCCTCGTTCACCCTTCAAAAACACAAGCTTTGTCAGCAGGGGCAGGAAATCAGCATCCAAAAACAGAAAGAAAAAGAAATAAAAACAGAAACACAAAACAAAAAAAGAAAATAGGAACAAAAATACAGAAAGAAAAAATAAAACAAAGGAGAAAACAGAAAGAAAAATGCAAAACAGAAACAAACACAGAAAATAGGAACAAAAACACAAAACACAGAAACAGATTCTTTAATCAAAAATCTAAATCTGAAAATTCCTTTCATTTTCATTTTTTCGCTTTTGTTTCTAAAATGAAATTTCAAATACCAAAAAGTACACGGACCAAACAGAAACAGAAAATAAGAACAAAAACGCAAAACAAATGAAACAGAAAAAGCACAAAAACACAAAACAGAAACAAAAACGGAGAACATGAAATCAGAAAGAAAAAGCAAAACAAAACAGAAAATAAGAACAAAAACACAAAAAACTGAAAAAAAAAAACAAAACAAATGAAACAGAAAAAACAAAACCGAAACAAAAATAAAACACAAAGTAGAAAACAGAGAGAAAAATGCAAAACAGAAACAACGGAGAACATGAAATCAGAAAGAAAAAACAAAAAACAGAAAGGAAAAGCGGGTCTGTGTACTTTTTTGGTATTTGAAATTTTGTTTCAGAGAATATCATTTAAAAAAGAAAAAGAGACACATTTGATTTTCAACGTAAAAGGGAAAAATGAAAAATGGCAAAACAGTTACGTTTTTCCTTTTGTTCTTTCGCACATCAAAAAAGACAAATGCAAGAAACGAGAATGAGAAAACGCCTTTATTTATTTTGTATGAACCGGACGTTTTTGTAGGTCAACAACCTGGTCAGGTAATGTGCCACTTGCAGCAAATACTGATCACTGGTGTGTTGACTGGACCATCATCATGTCATTGGAACTGTACTCAGACGTGATTTTAGAGATGGCAAAACAAGACCTGTCATCGAAAATCATATCGCGTCTGTCATATGAACACAGAGAAGCGAGAGGGTTTTCTGCGAGAAATGTTAGAAAGATTTGTGCTGAGCAAATCTCGGGCTGTCGACTCTCTGACACACATTTGGAGATAGAGGTGACAAAAGCTATGAATGCGCCTGTTTTGTTGTTTTTGAGCTATTACACTTTCATTATTTGAATCACAAATAAATCCAGAAAAGTATGTGTAATTTTAAGTTTATGACTGCTATTTGTTACCATAGAATTAAAAAATACCTTATTTTCCCTCATTTTATTCTTTAATCAAATATCTAAATCTGAAAATTCCTTTCATTTTCGTTTTTTCGCTTTTGCTTCTAAAATGAAATTTCAAATACCAAAAAGTACACGGACCAAACAGAAACAGAAAATAAGAACAAAAATGCAAAACAAATGAAACAGAAAAAGCACAAAAACAAAAAAACAGAAACAAAAAATAAAACACAAAGTAGAAAACAGAATGACAAACACAAAATAGAAACAAAATGGAGAACATGAAATCAGAAAGAAAAAACAAAACAGAAAAAAGAAACAGAAATAAAAAGAAACAAAATCAGAAAGAAAAACAAAATAGAAACAAAACAAACACAAAAACAAAAAATAACACAGGAAACATAAGGGAAATCACAAAAGAGATAAGAAAAAAACAAACACAAAAGCAAAAACAGAAAAAAACAGAAAATAGGAGCAAAAATACAAAACAGACATAAAAACGAAAATACAAACAAAAAACAAAACAAAAACATAAGACACAAAATAGAAAACAGAAAAACAAACATAAAACAGGGAAATAAAACAAAAAACAAACAAAAACAAAAAAAAAATTAACAAAATACAAAAACAGAGAACAGAACCAGAAACACAAACCAGAAGCAAGACCAGAAAAACAGAAAACCAAAAGAAAAACCAAAACCAAAGCACAAAACTGAAATAAAGCAGAAAAACCGAAGCCAAGTCCTAATACGGCCCACCCAGAGGAGACCCGCGCTCTTGTGACTTGTGGTGCCTTCATGGACTCTCTCTCTCTCTCTCTCACTCACTCACTTCTCTCTCTCTCTCTCTCTCTCTCACTCACTCACTCACTTCTCTCTCTCCCTCCCTCACATGTGCCTTCTGTCCACTTTGTCCTATACGCCTATCTGAGGTTCAGCCTCCCCACAGGTTCTCCCACCTCAGCAGAGGACTTCTAAAGCTCTGTCAGCGGGACCATTTCGAGTCATGGTCGCTTAGGGCTGCCTGGTCAAGACCCTTCTTGTCTGGCTTGTCAATTCGGCTGGATGGCCAACTCTAGGAAGAGCCCTGTGGGTTCCAGACTTCTTCCATTTCACAGTTCTTGAGGCCAGAGAGCTCTCCTTGGTTTGGTTGTTGAAAGGCGCTATATAATAGATAGATGGATACATGCAGTGTGAATGGTAGGACCTTCTACACACAGGTCCATGTGTGCCTGTCTAAATGACGTCCGGTCAGTTCAGTTTGCCTCCAGTCAAGTTCTAGAAACATCTCCAGGAGGATTAAAGCAAACAGGATGGACCTGAACACTGTGTGGAGGGCCACAGCAAAGGGTCTCAAATACTTCTAAGAATGAGAGATTTCAGCTTTTGATTTTTAAGACATTTGCAAACCTTTCTGTTGATACTTCGTCATGACAGGTCATTGAAGTGTAGATTGATGAGCCACAGAGGCCAATGTCCCCTATTAAAATGAAATCTACAACACAGTAAAGTGGGGTCTCGGTGCTTTCCAAATCTCCTACTGGGCGGGGCCCCGAGGTATGATGTGTTTACTCACCTAATAACGGAGCAATAGAAACAAAATAAATCCGGGGCACAACTTGACAGATGTGGAAACGATCCAATCGCAAACACAGATCGACACGGCCCGCCATATTGGCACCGGGGTATCCACAAGCATTGTTGGGGTGATGGCAACAACTTCCTGTTCAATATTCTGCTGGAAGTTTTCCAGCGTATGAGGCTTGTACACTTCTTAAACACTTTTCCTTTCATGAAAAAATCCAAAGGTGACGGGTGGTGACCAGAGGTGACCGTAGTCCCTTTTGAAATGAGCCGATTCCATTTGTGCCATACCAGAGCTGATGTGTCACAAGTTTCCCCCATCTTGCTGGAAAATAACCGTCACTGATCTCGCGGTCATCCAATTCACTTACAGATAAGTCAGAAAGAGCGCCAGGCCTCACTCGCCCATACGTTTATCCAGAAGTACTGTGATCTTTGGATGGCTTCATTATTAAGACAGTAAAACATCACATGTCAGGACCCTGCACATTCGAATCACCCTGTATGGGCAGTGGCCCATATTGGTGGCATTCTGTCTGCTTTATTTTTGTCAGGAGACACACAAGTACGGATTTCCTGGCACCATCTGGTGAGCTTTGTTGGGCTGAATGGCCTGCGCTCATTGAAATCTTCCTAATGTTCTAATCTACGCACGGCCCTGAACTCGACTTCCTTTTTTATCTTTCAGAGCTCACATAAATGGTGGGACTTGCCCGTTTTCCCAAATCGTTTTGGCTGCCCCACCATGTGTGCCTTCTAAAGAATTTCTGGACGTCCCCGGTCATTTTCCATCCGTTTTCCTAATCCAGCTGGCTGGCCTGATCCAAGGCTTCGATTTGCTTGAGAACCTTTCTTATCGTCTGATTAAATTCCAGAACAGGACCACCCAGGCTATCAAATTGCCATGAATTATCTAGAGAGGCTCTCCCAGCACAGTCCTCAGCTGAACGTTCCACCACCACAGTTCACTTCTAAATGATTAATGAGAAGCAGCACATACAGTACATGCAGTGGTAGTTGACATGATGGCCGTGGGTTGTCACAGCACTGCAGCTCCAGTGCCAGAAGCAACTTGAAGGGAATCCCCTGAGAGAAAGGGGACTACCTGTGTCACCTGTCATCTAATGTTATTAGATTCGTCCTGTCCATCAGCACCACGTGAGCTCAGATACGAAACCCGTCCGTTTGCCTCTACAGATATGGATGAGGCACAGTGTGGATAACAACAACCTGAAACTAAAGCAAAAATGGCCGAGCAGTCATTGTGAGGCATCATGGCTTAGGTATGAGGGAGCCCAAGTCACGTTTCTTGACACAGTCCTACTGGAAAAGTCCTCAATGCCAGTGTGTTGCAGAGAGGATGTCAAGCATTGTTCATAATGGCCCTGCATTTATGTCCAAGCCTGCCTTCTTTATTAGCTTGTCCATATGGTGGGCCTTTCCTGAAGTGTCATGTTCTTTGATGTCTGCAGTGCCTTACAGCCATCTCTGTTCAGGGGTTAGCTCAGAGACATGCAGGTGGGTGAGCCCGTGGTGTCCTGAAGAATGGACTATCTGTCTGGTGGACCATCAGTCTGCAAGACTAAAGGACTATGTGAGCGGCACTGGAGCACCACAAGGACCAGGCCTGACTGCTTCACTCTGGTCAAGTCTAACTAGGAATAGAACAGCAGAAATTCTCAGATGACTCTGCACTGATGGGGTCTATTGATGAGGGGGATGAGAACAAGAGAGGGGAGTCAGGGGGAGACCTCTGAGAATTTTCTGCAACTGAACATCAGCAAAACCAAAGAACTGCTTTTTCACTCTCACCACACCAAGAAGCCTCCATGTATGGTCACTGTTTGAGGGTGTGAATGTGGAGGTGGTGAACTACTACAAGTACTTGGGGGTCCTCATCAGTGGTAGATTGGACTGATCTTAGAACACAGAGGGACTACAGAAGAAAAAGGGCAGAGGAGGCACTTCATCCTTAGGAGACTGAGCTCCTTTAATGTGGGAAGCGACGCCCTTCACATCTTCTACAACTCTGGGATGGCCACTGTGGTGTGCTGGGCCGGTAACACCACTTCAACAGAGGACCACCGAAACAACAAGCTAATTAAAAGGGCAAACTCAGTTATGGGACACACTCTGGACCCCCTGGAGGTCGTAGAGGAAGACAGAATTAAAACAAAACTGAGTGCCATTATGAACAATGCTACATGTCCTCTCTGTGACAGAGCAACACTGAGGACTTTCAGCCAAGAGAAGTGTGTCAAGAAATGTGAGTGGGGGTCCATAATCCCAACAGCAATACACCTGTACTGTATAACACCACACTGGGCCTGGCACTGCCAAGGCAGAAGTTTTCTGTCTTTCTTTTTGGTCATTCTGGTGTGTATTCAGACCATAATGTGTGTGTGTGTGTGTATCCATCTATTCATGCATTTAATTATGGAAAGAGCTTCTGTAAAAAGCCAATCATATTCTATCATATAGTGCCTTTCAGTTCTACCTATTCATCTACCTACCTATTTCTCAGTTATATAGTGCCTTTCACGTCTATCTATCATATTATGCCATTATATTCTATCTGTTATATAGTGCCTTTTGCACTTATCTATACACTATCTACCTATCTATCAGTTATCTAGTGCCTTTCACATCTATCTATCTATCTATCATATAGTGCCTTTCACATCTAACTATCTATCAGTTATCTAGTGCCTTTCACGTCTATCTATCATATAGTGCCTTTATATTCTATCTCTGTTATATAGTGCCTTTTACATCTATCTATCATATAGTGCCTTTCACATCTATCTATCTCTTATATAGTGTCTTTCAATTCTACCTATTCACCTACCTACCTATCAGTTATATAGTGCCTTTCACGTCTATCTATCATATAGTGCCTTTATATTCCATCTCTGTTATATAGTGCCTTTTGCACTTATCTATACACTATCTACCTATCTATCAGTTATCTAGTGCTTTTCACATCTATCTATCTATCATATAGTGCCTTTCACATCTATCTATCTATCTATCTATCTATCTATCTATCTATCTATCTATCTATCTATCTATCTATCTATCTATCTATCTATCTGTTATCTAGTGCCTTTCACATCTATCTATCTATCATATAGTGCCTTTCACATCTATCTATCTATCTATCTATCTATCTATCTATCTATCTATCTATCTATCTATCTATCTATCTATCTATCTGTTATCTAGTGCCTTTCACGTCTATCTATCATATAGTGCCTTTATATTTTGCACCTATCTATTATATGGTGCCTTTCTATTAGTTATTTAGTGCTGTTCACATCTATCAGTTATATAGTGTCTTTCTAGTCTATCTATCAATTAATCATATAGTGCCTTTCACATCTATCATTTTATAGTGCCTTTGGCATCTGTCCATTATAGTGTCTTTCTATTATATAGCATCTTTATTCTATTATATACTGCCTTTCTACCCTACCTATCCACTACGTACCTACCGTAATCTGTCAGTTATATAGTGCCTTTCTATTCTGTCTATCAATGATATAGTGCCTTTCACTTCTATCTATTATATACTGTCTTTTTATTCTATCTATTTGTCTCTCTATCTATTAGATAGTGTCTTTCTGTTCTACCTTAGTGATGTTACTGGCCCAGCACAATACAGCATAGAAGGTTGCACTGGCCGTCTCAGAGGTACAAGACATTTACAGGATGTCACCACCCACGTCACAGGGTCTCCTAAGGAAAACAGAGGACTCGGAGCTTCTGCCTGCAGTGTCCAGTTATGATGCTAAGACCTTGTGGTCCAAAACCTTAACCACTAAGCCACAATACCTTCCACAGAAGGCAGCTGGACAAGACTACAGGAGTCTCGGGATGCACCACCACAACCTCTTTGCACTCCACCATTTTCAACGTGCACAGTCACTTTGCTCCCTCAAATTTGAAACAGCTCCCCACATGTTATTTTCTTTTCATGAATAAAATGAAGTTTAGCTCTAGCAAATGACACCTCTAAAGTTAAACACTACACACATGAGGGGGTCGGCTTCTTTTCAAAGGCTTACATAAGCTGGCCTCACCCACCGCAGCCACACCACTTCCATGAGGAGGTCAACCAGTGCAAGGACTTCCATTTCTACATCTCTCACTTTAAAAGGAAAAACCTGGCTGAATTCCAAGTCCACAATTTGTCCAATGAAACAAAAAGAACAAACAAAAAGAGTCTCCACTTACCCTGTCACCTTTGGGACCTGCTGGACCAGGGGGACCAACCGGACCATCCATTCCCTAAAGATGAATCACACAGCTGTTAATTTTATGCAAAAGGCTTCATGTCATGTTACACAACAATGGTGGTCTTCTACTTCAGCATCCTGCACAACTAGGAGGACAAAAGACCTAATGGAGTAGAAAAGTGTTGCCAAAGCTTCAAGAGCGAGATATTAACAGATGATCCCGCATGCTGGTGTCCACTGCAGAAGGTTAATTCTACACTCACTTGGCTCACATGAGCCACCACCTCATCAAGAACTTGCCTGAAGAAGGGGCCTGAGTTGCCTCGAAAGCTTGCCTATTGTAATCTTTTTAGTTAGCCAATAAAAGGGGTCACTTTGCTTGACTTTTGACCCCCATTAAAATCGGCTGACTGTGATGTCTGAAGTTATCAAAGTGGGGTGACATCAGGTGGCACTTTTCTGTCATTAGAAAATCGCAATCAGCAGCCTGGAAAAGCAGTGGTGTCCTTCCATCATGGACTCTCTCACGTCTATATGGCCACTAGTGAGCAGCAACACTCATCTTGGTCACACTTCATTGAAGATAAGAGGAGTCAGGGCTACTCAGCAATTTATAGGATGGCTGGGCTTGTGAAGAATGGAGTCACAGAAAGGAACAAGGTGACAGAGGACAACAGAGCAGGGCTCACCAACGCCCTGGAATAGAGAAAAGGCTACGGGAGGTCAGTGGCGCAGCAAGACACCTCTTAGCCCATAGAGGGCAGCACGTGATCCCCACATGCAAATGAGGCAATGATGCGGTGTGGGAGGCGTGGTCAGAAAGTCTAATCCAGCAGGTGGCAGCGTGTCGTCCTTTAAAAAGTCAGCTCAGCAGCCCATTGACGGGCACAGTGCCCTCTGGGTGTGCGGCTTTCTATACCTGCCTGTGATAATGCGATTAATGACCCGGGAAGACCAACTGAACATGGAGTTGGGGTGAGGACTCAACTGGCAGGTGGACCAGAGGCTGAGACTGATGGTGGGAGATTTTACGAGTGGATATGTAGCACCTTCTGAATGCATTCAGACTCCTTCACTTTTTACACATTTTGTTAGGTTGCAACCGTATGCTAAAATCATTTAAATTGACCTCATCCCTTATCAAGCAGCACTCAATACCCCAGACTGATAAAGCAAAAAGCAGAATTTTTGAAAATGAATTAAAAATAAAAACTCACATTGACACAAGTATTCAGATCCTTCAACTTAGTACTTCATTGAAGCCCCTTTGGAAGCCATTAGAGCCTTTGAGTCTTCTTGGATTCGACACAACAAGCTTCACACACCAGCATTTGGGGATTTTCTGCCATTCTTCTCTACAGATCTTCTCAAGGTCTGTCGGTTTGGATGGAGACCTTCTATGGACAGCTATTCTCAGGTTTCTCCAGAGATGTTCTATTGGGTTCAAGCCCAGGCTCTGGTTGGACCACTCAAGGACATTCCCAGAGTTGTCCCTTGTGTTGTGAATCTTCTGCCCAGCTGCGGTGGGTTGGCACCCTGCCCGGGATTGGTTCCTGCCTTGTGCCCTGTGTTGGCTGGGATTGGCTCCAGCAGACCCCCGTGACCCTGTGTTCGGATTCAGAGGGTTGGAAAATGGATAGATCTTCTGCTCAGTCTTAGGCCCAGAGAGCTCTGAGCAGGTCTTCATTAAAGATATCTCTCTACTTTGCTCCATTTAGCTTTCACCCTGACCCTGAAAAAGACCCCTCACCATGACAGTGCCCCCAGCATGCTTCACTGCTCTTGAGCTCTCCCCACTGAGTGACACTTAGAATTGAGACCAAACAGTTCAATGTTGGTTTCATCAAACCAAAGATTCTTTTTTCTCAAAGTCGGAGAAGTCTTTTAGGTGTGTTTCTGCAAACTCCAAGGGGGCTTTCTTGTGTCGTCTGGCCCCTCTGCCATTACGCCTAGATTAGTGGGGTGTTACAGTGGTGGTTGTCCTTCTGGAAGTTTCTCAGGACCTCAGCCAGAGTTACCTATCTTACCAAGGCCCTTCTCCCTCAATTGCTCAGTTTGGCTGGGCAGGCAGCTCTAGGAAGAGTCATGGTTGTTCTAAACATCTTTCATTTCATTCTGATCTCTGTCGTGAAGTTGTGCAGGCAGTTCCTTCAACCTTACGTCACATTTGTGCTCTGATAGACCTTACCAGCTGTCAGACCTTCTACAGACAGATGTGTGCCTTTCCTAATCACGCCAGATGGACTCCAAACAAGGTGTAGAATTATCTCAATAGTGTGGGATTCACATGAGCCAAACCAAAGAGTTTGAATGGTTCTGAAAGGGTTTTGTGTCAATGGGTTTCAGCTTTTTATTGGTAGTACATTTGCAAAAATTCCTAAAATCTCATTTTCACTTTGTCATTCTGGGGTTAACTGAGGGTCGGAATGCCAGGGCTCCTGCCTTCGGCCACCACCCATATCACATTGCACCTGACACCTATGGTCTCTCTTGCAGGTGGTGGGCCCAGTAATGCAGGCTCTGCAACGGTCCATCGTGGTGAAGAGAAAGCTGAGCCGAAAGGCTAGGCTGTCGATTTACCAGTCGATCTACATTCCTATGGACACGAGCTTTGGGTAGTGACCAAAAGAACAAGATCGCGGATACAAGCGGCCGAAGTGAGTTTTCTCTGCAGGGTGGCTGGACTTTCCCTTAGAGATTGGGTGAGGAGTTCAGTTTTCCGGGAGAGACTCGGAGTAGAGTCGCTGCTCCTCTGCATCGAGAGGAGTCAGTTCAGGTGGTTCAGGCATCTGGTCAGGATGCCCCCTGGATGCCTCCCTAGGGGGGGTGTTCCGGGCATGTCCCACTGGGAGAAGGCCACGGGGCAAACCCAGGACACGCTGGAGGGAATATATCTCTCGGCTGGCCTGGGAACGAGGAGCTGGAGGAGGTGACCGGGGAGAGGGAGGTCTGGGCTTCCCTGCTTAGGCTGCTGCCCCCACGGTGGACAATGGATGGATGGATGGCATTCTGGGGTTTCAATTGTTGCGTCATGATGGAAAAAAAAATAATGAATTTAACCCTTGAATACCTGGGACTTTCAACAAGCACTATTACATACCTAGGGTCTTTAGAGCTCAGCACATATTTATATTTGAATTAAGCCACTAATAACTATAACCGTCCAACCTTTTATGGAAACCTCTTCCCTGAACTAATTTGTAATGCTTGCTTACTTTTCTTTTTTTAATATTTTTGTATAATTACACATTCCAGACTAATAATAATCCCAGAGCACGGGTACATTTTTATGATCATTGCAATGTGGCTCCTGGCTCACCCTGCAGTGATACTGAAACACATGTGGCGCCTTCTGTGTTATTTTATCCACTTTTGCTTCTTTATGACGCTGTTTCAAGTGAGTCTGACCTGAATTTTAAAAATACATATTAATCAGATTACTTAGACAGCATTTTTTCACTTAGGAAATATAGCAAAAATTAGACCCCTTATAAAATTGCAAGATGCTGAGAAATTAGTTGACGCTTCCGTTTTCAGTCGGTCAGATGACTGTAACGCACTCCTCTCAGGACCACCCAAAAAAGACATCAATCAGTTACAACGAGTGCAGAATGGAGCTGCTAGAATCTTAACTAGCGTCACACATGTGTGAATAGGAGGCAGCTGAAGGGCATGGAGAAGAATGGTAATACATCTGCCCAGGGGGTGGCGGGGCGCACTAACGCTCTTTCTGAGTTCCCTGCAGACCGTTCCCGGGAAATCCCACCAGGAGCCACTGCCTCAACTCAAGACACGTCACTTCCGGTCCCGAGGACGACATCACTTCTGGCCCCGAGGACGACGTCACTTCCCCCAGACTTCCTATAAAGCCTCACTCCTATCCCCTGGAATTCAGTTCTGTTTTGGACTCTGTCTTGTAAACTTGACTCAACCTCAAACATTTACTTTTTGCAGCCAGGATACAGAATTAAACGGGTGGCTGCCCCAAACCTTTGCCATGTCTCGTGTCTCTTCATATCACACTAGGAAAAGAAAATCCGAACAAATCATGCCAGTCTTAGCGTCACTACACTGGTTACCGGTGCCATTTAGAATTGACTTTAAAATACTGCTTATGGTTTACAAAGCCTCAAATAATCTGCTCCATCCGATATCCCAGAATGCCAGTCACCTTACACTCCCAAATCGTAACCTTAGATCTTCAAATGAGGGTCTGCTTAGAATTCCAAGAGCTACACTTAAAAGAAGTGGTGAGGCGGGCGGCCTTCTGCTGTTATGCACCTAAAATCTGGAATACGAGTTTACTGAGAGAAATTCGCCAGGCTGATATGGTGGAGCACTTTACAAAACTGCTGAAAGCTCATTACTTTAACATGGCTTTCTCAGAGCTTCATCTTAGTTTAATCCTGATGCTCTGTATATTCAATTAATTATCATTATTATTCATGGTGGCTCCGTAATCCGTACTAACCCCTACTTTCTCTTCTGTTCTTTTTCCGTTTTTTTGTGGTGGCGATCTGCGCCACCACCACCTGATCAAAGCACCGTGATGTCCCTACACTGATGTATTAAAGATCAGAGGTCCACATGACCGTCATCATCAAGTTCTTCCATGTGAACCCTGAATACCATGAGGACCGATTGAGGTCATTTATGTGAGGGGGGCTGGGTGGTCTCGTGGCCTCGGACCCCCTGCAGATTTTATTTTTTTGTTTTGTTTTTTTCTGTCCTTCCTGGCCATCAGACCTTACTTTTATTCTATGTTAATTAGTGTTCCCTTATTTTAATTCTTATTTGTCTTTTTATCTCTTTCTTCATCATGTAAAGCACTTTGAGCTCATCATCTGTATGAAAATGTGCGACAGAAATAAACGTTGTTGTTGTGCTGTTTCACTCTGTGCAGCCTCCACAGATGTCTGCCCCCCTCAGCTTCAACCTTCTCCTCCTTGTGTGAACTCTGCCCCTCACAGAACATGATGGCATCAGTAGTATAACTCTGCACTGCCTTACTCTGTTGTTCATCATTTATCTCCCTGTTATCTGCCACTGGGTCTGTCTCGGACTCGTCCTCTACCGTCAATGACAGGAATTTGCTCAAGGGCTTTCTATGCTGATAAGAACTTCTTATCTTATCGCATATCCTTCTAAACTCGTACATATGCCTAAATAACGAGCAACACAATAGAAACACAACTGAAATGACACCTTCTGTCTTGTCTATCCACGGTTTGCTTCTTAAGAAACTGCTTCAGGTGATGTGACTTGTGCCACTCCACTCTGTGCAGCTTCAGTGTCCTTGTCCTCATCTGAGCTCTGACCTTCTACAATTTCCTGCCCACAGCATTCATGATCTGATGACATTTAAAGTAGCTCTCTGTACTGTGTGTCTCTCTCTGATTCGTCCTCTGCCACCAATGACAGGGACTCTTTCTAGAGCTTCCTAGGCTGATCAGCATTAGCGGCACTTCTTTACTTATTTCTGATCCCCTCTAAACTCATAAATACATAAAGATAGATAGATAGATAGACAGATAGATAGATATGAAAGGCACTATATAATAGATAGATAGATAGATATGAAAGGCACTATATAATAAATTGATAGATAGATAGATATGAAAGGCACTATATAATAGATAGATAAATAGATATGAAAGGGAATATATAATAGATAGATAGATAGATAGATAGATAGATAGATAGATATGAAAGGCACTATATAATAGATAGATAGATAGATAGATAGATAGATAGATAGATAGATAGATAGATAGATAGATAATGAAAGGCACGATATAATAGAAAGATAGATAGATAGAGATAGATAGATATGAAAGGCACTATATAATAAATTGATAGATAGATAGATATGAAAGGCACTATATAATAGATAGATAGATAGATATGAAAGGCACTATATAATAGATAGATAAATAGATATGAAAGGGAATATATAATAGATAGATAGATAGATAGATAGATAGATAGATAGATAGATAGATAGATAGATAGATAGATATGAAAGGCACAATATAATAGAAAGATAGATAGATAGATAGATAGATAGATAGATAGATAGATAGATAGATAGATAGATAGATAGATAGATAGATAGATAGATAGATAGATACTTTATTAATCCCAATGGGAAATTCACATTCTCCAGCAGCAGCATACTGATACAATAAATAATATTAAATTAAAGATTGATAATAATGCAGGTGAAAAACAGACAATAACTTTGTATGATGTTAAATGTTAATGTTTACCCCCCCGGGTGGAAGAGTCACATAGTGTGGAGGAGGAACGATCTCCTCAGTCTGTCAGTGGAGCAGGACGGTGACAGCAGTCTGTCGCTGAAGCTGCTCTTCTGTCTGGAGATGATCCTGTGCAGTGGATTCTCCATGATTGACAGGAGTCTGCTCAGCGCCCGTCGCTCTGCCACAGATGTCAAACTGTCCAGCTCCGTGCCTACAATAGAGCCTGCCTTCCTCACCAGTTTGTCCAGGCGTGAGGCGTCCCTCTTCTTTATGCTGCCTTCCCAGCACACCACCGCGTAGAAGAGGGCGCTCGCCATAACCGTCTGATAGAACATCTGCAGCATCTTATTGCAGATGTTGAAGGACGCCAGCCTTCTAAGGAAGTATAGTCGGCTCTGTCCTCTCTTACACAGAGCATCAGTATTGGCAGTCCAGTCCAGTTTATCATCCAGCTGCACTCCCAAGTATTTATAGGTCTGCACCCTCTGCACACAGTCACCTCTGATGATCACAGGGTCCAGGAGGGGCCTGGTCCTCCTAAACTCCACCACCAGCTCCTTGGTTTTGCTGGTGTTCAGATGTAGACTCCTGTCAATCATGGAGAATCCACTAAACAGGATCATCTCCAGACAGAGGAGCAGCTTCAGCAACAGACTGCTGTCACCGTCCTGCTCCACTGACAGACTGAGGAGATCGTTCCTCCACCACACTATGTGACTCTTCAATTCCACCCGGGGGGGTAAACGTTAACATTATTCAAAGTTATTGTCTGTTATACCTGCCTGGCACTGTCCACCTTGCATTTTTTAACTTGCACTGCGTTTTTATCATTCTTTAATTAATTTTGTTTTTATCTGCTGCTGGAGTATGTGAATTTCCCCTTGGGGATTAATAAAGTATCTATCTATCTATCTATCTATCTATCTATCTATCTATCTATCTATCTATCTATCTATCTATCTATCTATCTATCTATCTATCTATCAATCATATGGAGCTACAAAGAAATCCTGAAAAAAACATACTTTGTGCAAGCGCTTAAAATGCACAGGAAAAAATACTGATGCTTTACCGCAGTTGGGGTCGCTAGTGACCCTATACGCTTTAGGTGAATAAATGATGAGAATAAAGCAATTTTAAATTATTTTGGTACTGAATTGTTGTGTATTAAATGAATGAAACATACTTGAGGAACTGTGTCCACACTGTCTCATATGACCCAGAGAGAGCTGCAAATATGATGTTGTGGGTCGTTAGCGATTTGAGGTATTCAGATGTTCAGGGTTAAACAATTTTAGCATAAGGCTGCAACATAACAAAATGTTCAAAATGTAAAGGGGTCTGAAGATGTTCTGGCAGCAAACAACCACAGAAGGCAGACAAGGACCTGAGCCTGTGTGTACTGGCACAACATGGCAGCAGTGTTCCCTTTCTGTTTTGTGCATTAGGGGGTTCAGGTTCCAGCCTTTGTCCGTCACTCCTTTCCAGTTATTTCATTCTCTATGCTCTGAAAGCTGCTAACATGAGGGTGGACCTTAGTGCTGCAGACGTCTTTTTCTTGTTAACATAAGCACCCATAACGACAAAAGTAAAGAGAACCAATCCTCTAAGGATGAATGAATTTTAGACCACAAGGCAAACAGGACCCGAAGGAACAGAAATGTCACACAACTGTTACACAGAAAGCAAAGACACAAGGTTGGCGTGCAGAGAAGATGGATCTTTGATGAACTCACCCGGGGTCCTGGCTTTCCATCTAAGCCAGATGCTCCCTGTATGGTTATGACGGATAACATAGGTGAGATGAACACGGGATTAGTACACAGTGAGATGGGCACACTAATTTGACATGATTATTAAAAATGAGTGTTATTGTCTTCAAACAAAGAACTTTAATTAATGATCACAGTTAAAATCACAGAAACAAAAACAGATGTACACATTCAACAAGGCAGATCAGTTATGCTCCTCTGTCAAACTGGAGGGCTGTGGGGAAAAAAAAACAAGCAATCCTGCCCATGACACATACACATTAACCACGTTTTGAATATACAGGTACGTGTCGCTTAACGTCAACGATTTGTTCTGTGCAACAGGAAATTATGTGATTTGCACATTACATACAGTACTTAGCAAAGCTATATGAGATACTGCAGTGTACTAAATACAAAGAGATAACACTACAGCGCTCCAGCGATGACTGTTATGGGACATTGGGTGTGGCTGCCAACAAGTTGAAGTATACACTGTTTTATACGGTAAACTTTTTATCTGTAAGTAGGGAAAGTTCACACTAAAATAACAAAAGACAGTACAGTACAGTAGTGGCAGTACAATTGCTTGGTAGATAAGATACAGGAGCTAGACGTATTGTGTGCGGGAAGCGGTTACGTTCACCACATCCGGATATGTCCAATCGAGATTTCTGTACCCTATTATAACCTTTTGGAACTGTGGACATATATGTAGTCTATGATTATTTGAATTTTCGGCTACTATCTCTGTCAGTTTCATTGATTTTGATTTGTCTCCCAATCTTTGTTTGTCCGTCTTCGGACAGAGCACCTTGTGCACACAAGATAAGGCAATGACAAAATAAGCTGTGTGAAAAGTAAAGAAGTTGCCCAGCAGCGAGCACCCAATCAGAATGTATTACCATTACATTCCTGTGAATTTGCTGGGACACCTCATCTTTTGTTGTTATATGTAGTCATTATACCTTTTGAACTTTTAGACATAATTTATTACCCCATGATGATGGTTTATAATTTAATACACACAGCAGATGTGTCTCCTGAGAATGAGAGAGCAATTACTCCACTTGGGACTATTGGGTTTTGAAGCTTTTTTTTTCTCCCACTTGCCCTCCAGTGCTCAGAATGAGCTTTATGTCAGTTTTACAGTATTAAATGCTCATTATTATTATTACATTAAACAAACAGCACATTGTACATCTAAAGACAACAACATTCTGTGCCTGGCCTTGGTTATTTTGAATATCTTAACATTACTGTAATGTACCTAATGGCCGGTCACAAATTATACAAAACATGAGTGACCAAAAACAATGACATAAAAAGGAGTGAAACTGTGCTGAGCCTGAGTGATCAATGATAGCAAACATTTATCTGTGACTGAAAGCAAAATGAAGCACTCTTGTATGTGCCACCCGAGATGTGGCATCGCATACCATCTAGCAGTATAAAGTGCCAAAAAAAAAAGACTTTTAATGTCAAAGTGAAATCAAATGTCTGCAAAATGCTTGAAATAAATGACAAATATAAAACACAAAAATAATTGAGGGTATACGTACCCTTCTCCCCAACCTCAGTCAATATTTGTAGATGGCAGCCAGGACAATCTTGAGTCTATGTTCACAGGTCTCTCTCTCGATCTGCACATCTAGACACTACCGTTTGTCTTTTTTCTTCTCAGACCTGCTCAGGCTCTTCCAGGTGTCATGTTGATTGCAGATGAACAGCTTTGGTCAAGTCCAGCCACAAATTCTCAGTTGGACTGAGGTCTGGACACTGACTTGGCCACTCCGCGACATTCACATTGTTGTGGTTTCCCAGCCATTCCTGTGTTGCTTTGGCTTTATGTTTGGGCTCATTGTTTTGCTTGCTTTCTACAAGACTGCGTCAGGTTTTCCTCCAGGATTTTCCCTCACAAGGCTTCCAGGGCCTGCTTCAGAGAAACATTCCCAGAGCCCAAAGCAGCCACCACCATGCTTCACAGTGGAGATGGTGTGTTTGGGATAGTGACGGGTAGACAAAGCCTCTGAAGCTTCTTACTGATTGTGACGAAAAATGATCCTGTTATGCATGTGCACGTGGGAGGTTAAATAAGGGCTCTGGTTATGGTAATTCCCTGCCGAACCTGGGGTTGGACCTGTGCTCTAACGCCTTCCTCTGCGGAACGGAAGATTGATGGCCGTTCCACCGCTGATGCTCCCTTTATTGTCCCAAACCTTTTCCCTTTCTTATAATCTGAAGCTTAAAAAATAGAGACATCTGGTGGGTTACTAAAATCATAGCAGCTGTGAGCTCGACACAGCCCAAGTACCCCTCATCCTTTGCTGATTACTCAGTTACAATCGGACAAGTGCACTAAAATGCTAAAAGCCCAAGAACACTTCATGTGTTTTTCTTTAATCTTATCATAATTATGTTGTCATCAGTCCTAAAGATGTAATTGGTTGCCATTATACACATTGCAGCACCACACCAGTGCCAATTGACTTATCAGCTTGTCTGAGTAGTTCTCTATCCTTAGGACCACTTGCTGCTGCCACACTGGTTGGAATTCATTAAAAGTCTCCACCAGGCTTGCCATTTTCCTTGGCTCCACTAAAGCTGGCACTGAAACTGAACGAGAGAATGCCAGCTAATACTGCTGATGACTCATCCCCAAAGCTGATGTAACTCCTCGGCGCCATTACGACAACAACAACAACAGAGATCCATCGAAGCCACCACTGATTCATAATTATGTCGTGACAACTTTGCATATCAGGGAGATTTTTTTGCTGTGAGGCAATGTGAAAAGTTAAGAATTGTCTTCCATCATGTTAGTGGCAAAGACAATCGTAACAGAGTTTAGGAGATGCGCTTATGGAACGGGGCACTCATAAGAGAGTTTAGAGAATGTGCCAACAATACTCTTTGAGTAGAAGTTAGATGTTCCAGTACAGAAGAACAGTATAGCATGGCATGTATTTTGCTTCTGGACTCTTAACTTAATTCAATGCTTTGTATAAAATATGAGTGGTAGTTTCATATCCCCTTTCATAGCATGTGGGGCAGTGCAAAGAGATGAAGCAGTCGGAGTGCAGCTGGTGCTTCAGTGACATCACCAGTCAACATAAATGTAAGACTTTGTTACTCTGCTTCAAAACAATGGGCTTCATTCATCTGTTAAATGCTTCGAAGCTCCGATGGCAAACATCCCATCCCCAGTTTGTGACAAGGTGCAAGATAACGTGGTGTTTAGTCTGATGGCCAAAAAGCTCTATTTGGGTCTCATCAGGCCACAGAACCTTCTCCCAGATGACTTTAAAGTCTCCTGTGTACCTTCTGGCAAACTCTAGCCAAGATATCCAGTGTGTTTTCTCTCTTTGCCACTTTCCATTAAAGCTGCGACTGGTGAAACATCAGGCCATGGTTGTTGTCTGCACGGTCCCCCCAACCTCAACTACTGTATCTTGTAACTCCTTCACAACTCTCAGGGGTCTTTTGGCAGCCTCATTCACTTGTTGTCTTCTTTCACGATCACTCAGTTTTTGTCTGCGGCCCTTTCCCTTTGTTAAGGATTGATTTTACTGGCGTCATGTACGAGCAAAAGGGAGGCAGTCGATGGGCTTCACTAAAGAGAACGATAAGCTGGAACAGAGGTTGATGATGAGCACTAATTCCTGTTCTTGTTCCTCTGCAGACCCTCAGAAGAAAAGTCCTCCTGATGCCCTCACTCCAGCCTCCAGTACAGACCTCACTTCTGGGCCCTAAGATGACCTCACTTCCATCCCCTACCCCTTCCTGCCATTCCTCTATAAAACTGATACACTGCCTAATACAATTAAGATCAGTTGTGGACTCCGTCTAATACAACTACTCGTTGTCTTGTTTTCTTATCCATATTATTCAAGCATACGGGGTGGTTACCCCAAAGCTTTTTTGTAATTTTGTCTCGTTATTACACTGGAAATTCAGTGACTTTATATTAGAACAAGCTAGACGACAACGGGTCATTCACCCCAACAAACCTCGCCAGTCCTATCTACTTATTTCTCTCTATTTAAGTCAAGTCAAGTCAAGTTGGGGAGCATGCACTGGTACAGCACGTTGCCACACCTACTACACGTCGAAACAGCTCGGGATCCCGGTTGGCGACCCCCCAGGCAGACACGCGGTCCAGTCCTACCCTCCGGAAATTACCCTCTATCTGCTGCAGCCAGGTGTTACGTGGGCGACCCTTTGGCCTGGTCCAGCCATTCAGGTCCCGAACAATGAGGATCTTACGAGCTGGATCACCCTCAGGGAAATGCGCCACATGGCCGTAGTGCCGTAACTGACGCTCCCTCACAATGCAGGTCATGTGCCTCATTCGGGACTCCAGGAGCAACACAAAGTCAAACCAACGGCACCCAAGAGACACACATGAAGGAGTCCAGTCTTCATCTCAGGTCACTGGCTAGTGTCCATGTCTCACAAACAGTAAGCACCAGGACTCTAAAGACTTGGACCTTCATCCTTTTGCATAGATATCCGGAGCGCCACACACCCCTTTATGACCTCATGACTCCCCATGCTCACCCAATCCGTCTACTGACTTCATAGGAAGTGTCACCAGAGTCATGAATGGCACTGCCGAGGTAAGTAAACCTCTCAATGACGAGGTCGACACTCTCTCTACAGACAGACTCACTGCTGATGGCCGTCCCTACGAGGTCATTAAAGGCCTGGATGTTGGTTTTTATCAGGACCCTCACAAGCCCAGACACTCAGACTCTTCACTCAGTCTCTTGAGATCCCCGATCAGAGATCCATTGACTCCGTGAAGATCACAGCATCGTCAGCAAAGTCAAGATCTGTGAATCTTTCTTCACCAACAGATGCCCCACAGCCGCTGGACCCCACGCTCTTGCCCAACACCCAGGCCATACAAGCATTGAACAGAGTAGAAGGAGAACACACCGCTGACGGACCCCAGAATCAACTGGGAAAAACGCAGAGGTCCTGCCTCCACTCTGCACAGCACTCACAGTACAGGCCAGCCATGATATCCAGCAACCTCTGGGGGATCCTGCGAACCCTCAGGATGTCCCACAGGGCAGCTCGATCAACTGAGTCGAACGCTTTGTGAAAATCGACAAAGGCTGCAAAGAAACTCTGCCGATATTCACGTTTGCGCTACATGAGAGCCCTCAGTGCCAGGATGCGGTGGATGGTAGACTTCTTAGGCATAAAACCAGACTGTTCTGGATGCTGGTAGGTGAGCAAGTGATCACGGATCCTATTGAGGACAACCCTCGCAAGGACCTTACCCGGCACCAACAGCAGTGTTATCCCCCTGTAGCTGCTGCAATCCAGGCGATCACCCTTCGAGTTTCCACCACTTCCCCAGGTCCTGCGTGTCTTTATTGATTTTGCTCGGGGACGGTTGAGTTACGCCACCTCTACATTCAGTCAGGGGCGTTTACACCACAATCCATGGAAACCCCAGGCAGGAGATCTCCATTGAAGTCATTTTGTGATTTCTAAAAGCAATGGACTGCACCCTTGAGGATTTAGGGGAGTCATATTGAGTACTTACGGGATCGATAACTTTGTGGTTTATATTTGTAATTCATTGTCAGCACTTTGCAGAGCCCTGTTTTCACTTTGACATTAAAAAGACTTGTTCTGTCGATCAACGTCCAAAAAGACAAATGAAATCCGCTGGGATTCTAGCGTCGTATGAAAGGGAAATGCAAACACTTTAAAGGGCGGGGGGAGACTTTTTTTATAGGCACAGTAAACCGTTTAAAGTAGAAATCGGCACTTCTATTAAAAAAAGAAAAAGAGTTACGTTTCTTAAATTAAGACAATTTTCGTGGGATCAATTCATTCCAAATTTCAACATATTTGCAAAACAAAAAAAAAATGTTTTCCAAAATATGGAGCTAAAGAATCCAGTAAATGTGAACCTTCAGCCAATCATATAAAGGCAGAGGTGATTCGAATGTGGGTCAAACAGGAGGTGGGCCGTCGAGAACGAGAAATGCCCGCCACCACAGGGAAAGGAAGAAATGATTAAAAAAAAAAAACCCAAAGACATCCTGGAGGTGTCGGACTGAGTGGCAGGACACAGACAGAGGTGACATGACTTTTGAGGGTCTTTTTCTGTACTTACGGGAAGGCCGAGGGGTCCTCTGTCACCCTTTTGCCCTGGCTCACCTTTCCCTCCTTTAACGCCATGCAACCCTGGTTCACCCTAAATGTAAAAGCAGAGGTCGACTTGTATATCTGGGCAGATGGTGAAAGACGACATGCATCCAATTCCTAATGGGAACCCGCAGCACTTTCCAGTACACATCTTACCAAGGTCAATTCCTCAAGCAGATAGAGAAAAGAAAGAGAAACTCACATTTGTAAGCGTATCTGACATTGAGGTAAGCAGGACTTTGGAACTTCGACATTGTCAAAAATTGCTCTGTGAGGTGCGTCATCTGAACCTTTGGACGAAGACGTACTTAAAGCCTTAAAGTGGAACAACAGTGGCCACTGGTGGGCCTACTAATTTGGGGACCCTAAAGCTTGAACTGCTATGGGGGCCCGTTCTAAACCAGCAACGAGTTCTGGGTAACCCCTGCTATCTTCTTCATTGGGGTTCTCCTATGGCAGATCACCATGAAATTTTTTAAAACTGTAACCACAACATCTCAGATCTTCATTAAAATTACTGCACTGGATTGATGACAAGCAATGAGACATTAGACAGTCAGTCATTATCCATCCATCGATCCATCCATCCATTTTCCAACCCGCTGAATCCGAACACAGGGTCACGGGGTTCTGCTGGAGCCAATCCCAGCCAGCACAGGGCGTAAGGCAGGAACAAACCCCGGGCAGGGCAGCAGCCCACTGCAGGGCACACACACACACACACACTAGGGACAATTTAGGATTGCCAATGCACCTAACTTGCATGTCTTTGGACTGTGGGAGGAAACCCACGCAGGGAGGACCCAGGAAGCAAAACTGGGTCTCCTTATTGCGAGGCAGCAGCACTACCCACTGCGCCACCGTGCCGCCCTACAACATAAAGCGCCACACCAAGCACACACTTGGGACAATTTAGGATCGCCAATGCACCTAACCTGCATGTCTTTGGACTGTGGGAGGAAACCCACGCAGACACGGGGAGAACATGCAAACTCCACACAGGGAGGACCCGGGAAGCGAACCCACAGGTCTCCTAACTGCGAGGCAGCAGCGCTACCCACTGCGCCACCCAAAATGAAATGTGCTTTCTTTATTTTTTTTTTTAATACGACTAACGTTTCATTTATTTATTCCTTTCCCACTGCTTATCCGATGCCGGGTCGCAGGGGCAACAGTCTAAGCAGTGAGGCCCACATGTCAGATTCCCAAACTAAACTTGCTAATTCACTCTGTGGGATCACAAGGCTTTGCCAGGCCATCTGGGAGATACAGGGTGAGCCAAAATGAAGTACCCCATCTCTCAAGGTCAGAGGCAGCCGAGTGGGTTGGAGTGGGCTGGGGGGGTCCTTTGATAGGCGATGCCTTGTCGTTTTCAGTCTGCCACACGCTTTGGTCCAGTGCACACCGTTGCTTTCGCTGCTGAAGCGACGAATCCATCATCGCTACGCAACGCGCCTTCTGAACGCACTTCAGCATTCCTCCTGACAGTGACATCTCAAATCAAAAAACAATTCTACATTTTGACAGACGGGTGTACGACTTGAACAGAAAACCTCCAGGCCGTCCTCCACGCCTGAACACATCTAAGCTGTGAGGGCATCCATTGTGCAGTCTACTAGACGCTCAGCGCGCTTCTACCTTCAGCATTTCCAACACGTCTTTGATTTTGCATGAGGACCTTCATTTCCATCCATACACAATGATGGCAGTGCAGGAACTCGCTGAGGGAGACTGGGAGAGCCGTAGAGAGTTGTGCACCGACATTCTGCAAACCGTTCATCGAGATGCCATCGTCATGTGACGTCAGCAACAAGGCACAAATCCATTTGAATGGCGGCGTAAATAAGCACAATTTTTGCTATTGGGCTGAAACCAACCCTGGTGAACTTCATCAGAGACCCCACACAGGGATCACACGGGTTACAGTTTTTGAAGCCTTAAAGTGGAACAACAGTTACGCGGCTTCTTTTATCCCGGACCCGGGAGTACTTCCGGTACTAGGGCGTGGCCCGACACAAGTCCAATAAAGCAGGGATGAGGAATCCCTGCAGCACCCTCTGGTGGCCCCCATGGAACTCGACAATTCTGTTCTAGGAAACTACAATATCCAGAGTGCCTTGCGGGTATCGACGGAGGTAAAATCACCCAGGGAAGCCGTCTCTTATTGTAGCGGGGGAGCCCATAGTCCTGCCGGGTTGTCACCCCCCTGTCCTTCCATTCATTATCATTCACTAGGATGCCAGTGTACCCACTCTGGCATTGGCATCTTCTGCCTGTCTTCTGAAATATCCCTTGGGATCAGTAAAGTATCTATTGATCTATGTAATCCTGCCAACACTATCATGTATCAAATAGCACCTTTCACATCCATTAGATAGATACAGTAAATAGAGTGAAAGGCACTATCTTGAGCATGGGAAAGGCACTATTTAATAAAATGTATTATTATTATTATATCTGTCACTGTGTATAGTGCCTTTCAAATCGATGCATCTATCCAGTGGCCTATTGGACATTAGCAAGTGTAACCCTATCAGTTCAGGAGCTCAGTAGCACAAAGTAACTCAGTCTATCTATCTATCTATCTATCTGTCTATCTATCTATCTATCTATCTATCTATCTATCTATCTATCTATCTATCTATCTATCTATCTAATATATAGCACCTGTCATATCTATCTATCTATCTATCTATCTATCTATCTATCTATCTATCTATAATAAAATGCTTTTCTTGTCTATTTGTCTAATTTTTAAAATCTTGCCTACTATACCATCCATCTATTTCTCTATCATATAGTACCTTTCATATCTATCTATCTATCTATCTATCTATCTATCTATCTATCTATCTATCTATCTATCTATCTATCTATCTATCTATCTATCTATCTATCTATCTATCTATCTATCTATCTATCTATTATATAGCACCTGTCATATCTATCTATCTATCTATCTATCTATCTATCTATCTATCTATCTATCTATCTATCTATCTATCTATCTATCTATCTATCTATCTATCTATCTATCTATCTATCTATCTATCTATCTATCGTAACGGATGGCCAGGGCCCATGCCCGGCCGGGAAGCCCCTGCAGCATATGTTCCAAGCATGGGAAACACAATATCTCCCCCTGGATGCTAGATGGCAGTCTCCCTGGGTTGCAGTGGTGCCTCGGACTTCCCTAGGGCTTCATGGGGGTTGGAGTTCCATGCAGCCCTGTTGGGTTCCAAAGGCGCTGCCAAGGGGTGCTGCAGCAGGAGCTGCTGGACCCCTCTGGGTACTGGTTTTGCAACACTCAGAAGTCTCGGCAATCGAGCACCTGCAGCACTTCCGGGTGAACTATAAAAAGAGCCAGCGACGACCACTCAGTGGCCAGAGTCGGGTGGAGGAGGACAAGGTTGCCTGGAAGGAGTGGTGGTGCAGAGAAAGAGTGCTGTAGTATTGGTGTATTGTGCTTGGGACTGTGTTGTGCCTGTGAGGATTACAGGGAAGGCGTACCCCAAATAGTTTATTTATTTTATACGTGTGCCTCCATGTCCAATCTGTGTCAGGCGCACATATAGCGCCTTTTTACACTATCTGTCTGTCTGTCTGTCATATTCCTTCCCAGAGGGATGCGTGCCCATGTGTGTCGTCTATCTCAATCATTATTATACTTTTTACACTTCTGAATTTGTACTTTTAATATTTTGAATATTTTACAATAGAAAGGATGAGATTTAATAAAAATGTAATTTTTCAAGCCAAAAAAAAATTTTAATCAGGTTAACCAGGTTTCTCAGAGATCATTAACCAAGGTTTTCTCTAAGGGTTTAGATTACATTTTAGAATAATCAGGTTATTAAAGTGCATTTAAGCGCATTGTGGAAGTCTTTAAAACCTGTTTATAAAGTTGACGGTAAATTAACCCAACGTGACTGTGTGTACGAGGGCCCCTGTGCACGGCTGCCTCCCTCCTCGTGTCCAGTGCTGCTCAGGTGGTCTGTAGCCCTCTGTATATGCAATGATAAACAGGATAAGTGGGTTAAAAAACTGATGGATGGAAAGTATAATCCACACACTCATCCACATTCAAATTAGATTAATGTGGAAAATGATGCTGCAGTGTAAATACCCAAAACATGTTCCTTCCATCTTAAAAACGTTTGGCAGATTAAGATGTTTTTTAAATGTACAAGACACTGAGAAATGAATTCATGCGTTTATTTCTAGCAGGATCGACTACTGCAATACTTTGGTTCACTGGCTTTTCTAATCTTTCGTTATACAGCTTTTAATTAATTCAAAAATGCTGCTGCAAGAATCATTACAAGAACTAGAAAGTACGAACACATAACCCCTGTCCTCACGTCATTACACTGGCTCCCTGTTAAGTTTAAGACTGATTTCAAAATCCTGCTTTTAAATTATAAACATGGCTGAGGCCCTGCTTACTTATCTGAACTTATTATTACTTACAAACCAGAGCGGACATTGTGATCTCAACATGGCGGCCTACTTTAATTCCAAAGATTAATAAAAACAGTGGGAGGTTGAGCTTTTACTTACAGGGCCGCAAACTGTGGAGTGGTCTTCCTGCTAATATATAGGAGAAGCTCCTTCAGTCTCAGGCTGAAGACTCCTGACGTAAGTCCGGCATACCCTGACTAGAGCTGCTGATGAGCCGAACACAATCCATTTCTGTTTGTTAGTCATTTGTACAGAAATATAACTAATAAAATATTGTTAAACTAACCCTCCTCTATTCTATTTCTCTTCTCTGTATCTGGATGTGGCAGTCGGTGCCACTGCTCCACTGCCAGGCTGCTCTCCTGCATACGGATAAAGGAGCCTTGGAATCATCAGATTCTCTCATCTGATTGTTCGACCAGCACAGACTCCATTAATAGAAAACCCAGGAGCGAATAGGCGGCCAGTTTTGCCGAGGTCTCCAGGACTGGGAGTTTGTTTTTGACTTCTCTTGTATGACGCTAATCTCCTCTGATGTCAACTGGCCACAGTTCATCAAGTCATTAATGGACAGTGTCACGTGGGTCCGTACAGGGGACAGCTGAAGGACTCTAGTGACTGCAATTCTACCGCCGCTCCAGGGGTTGGCGCTGTGACCTAATACCTCTCTCTCTCTCTTTATTCTTCCCTCTGAAGACCAGCTGATTGACAGCTAGCACACTTCTGACATCACTTCCAGTGTCCGTCCACCTGGACACGCCTCTTCCTGTCAGAAGGGCGCAAAACCGGACACTCCGCCATCTTGGGACTCACGTCAGCAGAGACGACTCTGCAATAATTGCTGTGTTTTATTTTGAATTTAGCTGCATCCAGTTATATGGGGTGGCCGTCTTGGCACCCCAACTCTTTATCGTTGTCCTCTTTTTCTGTCACAACAGATATTGTTGGCTACCATTTTTCTTTAATCAGTTCTACCTTAGTCTTTCTCTGCTTTATAACAACAATAAGCGTACCAGTTCTGTATTTAGTATCATCTGTACTTGTATTTTAACTGAGAATTCTTCACAGCGCTCTGTGCCATACAAGAAATAAGTTGGGTAAGGGGACACACCAATGCCACCCCTAACTGGGGGTCACCTGGTTCTTGAATTCTGAACTTGGGCCTTCATCTGCTGAACAGGAAAATGAGCAAAACACACCATGTCTACTTAGCTGCTGTCTATTACACCCCATAATAACACGAGAATAATTTTGCGAGCAGCACAAGACCTGCTATATATGGCCATAGTGACCGTTATCGTCCTCCACCATCTTTTTTGATAGAAAGGCAACTGGTATTTGACCTTTAATGGCAAATGTGTACTGAAACAACGCTTAGGGTTCACTTTATACAAAAGTCACAACTTCAGAGCTCAGACAAGGAGACAGAGACGACTGCGCACTTGTTAACGTGAAGACACACAGCAGATTCAGGTTGAGTATCCCTAACCCCAAAATGCCAGGGACAGGAAGGATTTCAGATTTCGGAATATGCGTATTGTAAGTGCCGTGCGGGATGGACCGGCATGCCAGCTAAGATGGAAGATGGATCCTTACCCGGCCAGGAGGCCACAACAGAAGGACTACAGGAAAGGAGGTGCAACCCGGCCGGGTTGATGGTAGATTGCTACCCGGGGTGAACAAATAAGAGACTGACAATTTGTTCCCAGTATACAGTGCATCCGGAAAGTATTCCCAGCGCTTCATCACTTTTTCCACATTTTGTTATGTTACAGCCTTATTCCAAAATGGATTAAATTCATTTTCTTCCTCAGAATTCTACACACAACACCCCATAATGACAACGTGAAAAAAGTTTACTTGAGGTTTTTGCAAATTTATTAAAAATAAAACAATTGAGAAATCCCATGTCCATAAGTATTCACAGCCTTTGCCATGAAGCTCCAAATTGAGCTCAGGTGCCTCCTGTTGCCCCTGATCATCCTTGAGATGTTTCTGCAGCTTCATTGGAGTCCACCTGTGGTAAATTCAGTTGACTGGACCTGATTTGGAAAGGCACACACCTGTCTATAGAAGGTCCCACAGTTGACAGTTCATGTCAGAGCACAAACCAAGCATGGAGTCAAAGGAATTGTCTGTAGACCTCCGAGACAGGATTGTCTCGAGGCACAAATCTGGGGAAGGTTACAGAAAAATGTCTGCTGCTTTGAAGGTCCCAATGAGCACAGTGGCCTCCATCATCCGTAAGTGGAAGAAGTTCAAAACCACCAGGACTCTTCCTAGAGCTGGCCGGCCATCTAAACTGAGTGATCGGGGGAGAAGGGCCTTAGTCAGGGAGGTGACCAAGAACCCGATGGTCACTCTGTCTGAGCTCCAGAGGTCCTCTGTGGAGAAGGGAGAACCTTCCAGAAGGATAACCATCTCTGCAGCAATCCACCAATCAGGCCTGTATGGTAGAGTGGCCAGACAGAAGCCACTCCTTAGTAAAAGGCACATGGCAGCCCGCCTGGAGTTTGCTAAAAGGCACCTGAAGGACTCTCAGACCATGAGAAAGAAAATTCTCTGGTTTGATGAGACAAAGATTGAACTCCTTGGTGTGAATGCCAGGCGTCACGTTTGGAGGAAACCAGGCACCGCTCATCACCAGGCCAATACCATCCCTACAGTGAAGCATGGTGGTGGCAGCATCATGCTGTGGGGAACTGGGAGACTAGTCAGGATAAAGAGAAAGATGACTGCAGCAATGTACAGAGACATCCTGGATGAAAACCTGCTCCAGAGCGCTCTTGACCTCAGACTGGGGCGACGGTTCATCTTTCAGGAGGACAACGACCCTAAGCACACAGCCAAGATATCAAAGGAGTGGCTTCAGGACAACTCTGTGAATGTCCTTGAGTGGCCCAGCCAGAGCCCAGACTTGAATCTGATTGAACATCTCTGGAGAGATCTTAAAATGGCTGTGCACCGGCGCTTCCCATCCAACCTGATGGAGCTTGAGAGGTGCTGCAAAGAGGAATGGGCAACACTGGCCAAGGATAGGTGTGCCAAGCTTGTGGCATCATATTCAACAAGACTTGAGGCTGGAAATGCTGCCAAAGGGGCATCGACAAAGTATTGAGCAAAGGCTGTGAATACTTATGGACATGGGATTTCTCAGTTTTTTTATTTTTAATAAATTTGCAAAAATCTCAAGTAAACTTTTTTCACGTTGTCATTATGGGGTGTTGTGTGTAGAATTCTGAGGAAAAAAATGAATTTAATCCATTTTGGAATAAGGCTGTAAGATAACAAAATGTGGACAAAGTGATGAAGCGCTGGGAATACTTTCCGGATGCACTGTAAAGGAGGGCAGTGCTTCTCTGGTTTGGTCACAGTATGGGGGGAATTGGAGTTTTGAGGGGCAACCCTGTCAGGGTTCTTGGGTGCCGCCAGAGGGCACTCTTAGGAGTGACTCTCCATCTGATCTGACAGTGCGTCCATTACATAACACCCTAACCTCACAAGTACTCCGGGGTCCAGCATAAAAGAAGCCAAGTCACTCCTGAAAGGTGAGCCGGAGTTAGGAGGAAGGGAGTGAGACGACGCTTGTGTGCTGTATGATTGATCTGAAGCCTGGAAAAATGCAACCCACTATATCCTAACACAGGGTCTGCTGGAGCCAATCCCAGCCAGCACAGAGCACAAGGTAGGAACAAATCCCGGGCAGGGTGCCAGCTTACCACAGGGCACACACACCAAGCACACGATAGGGACAATTTAGGATCGCCAATGCACCTAACCTGCATGTCTTTGAACTGTGGGAGGAAACTCATACAGACACGGAGAGAACATGCAAACTCGACGCAGGGAGGACCTGGGAAGCGAACCCAGACGGGTCTCCTTACTGTGAGGCAGCAGTGCTACCACTGCGCCACCATGCCACCCTGCCTTATCCTCTTTAATAAAACCCCTGTGTGCGTCCAGTGTCCGTGTGTGTCTTCTGGTGAAGTGCGCATGCGCAGGGCATGGTGCGACGCTTCAAAGGCCGCCTGATGCGTCACACAAGACAGAGAGGGTGGGACCTATAAAATATCGCGTGGCCGATCCAATCGGATTTCGGTAAATGAGGTAAGACGTTAAACATAAAACACGAAAAATCCAATCAGGTACTGAGACGCGGAGACCAGCTTCCCTGTTGTTGTGCAAGTGTTCACTCTGAGGATGTCAGATTTGCGATTAAGAAGCTTGGCCCGGTAAAGTGTCAGTTGTTGATGGGGTTTTCCTAAATATACGAATTTTCATGATATTACAATACGATGACTTTTAAAAGTAGATTTATTTTCGCGCACATTACATCAGTTGCTGGGGAGAATCTACTGATTGCCAACTGTTGTGACAGAAAATTAAACACATATTACGGACAGCAAAGCCAGTATTACTGTCAGAGAAAATTACAGGCATTTTACGGAAAAAATTTAATGAGGTAAAAGGTCCCTTGCCATTTAATATAGACTGTACCTACTAATGTTTATGGACTACTGTTCTAGCGCCCATTATTGTAACAGGCTTAATGTCTAGTTGTTAATAAATCTTTATTTAAATGAACCTGGCGCTGTTTGTGGGTGAGTTGTGTCCAAAGTCAGGGCAACGAGGTGCCCCCTGGTGGTCACAGTATATACAGCGTGGTCCAGATCTAATCATGCAATTTTCATTACGCTATAACTTATTAAGTTTATTACATAGAGAATTCACAAAAAATTATTTTTGTTGCCGATAGATGGCACCACCTGCCCTGCATTTATTTATTGCAAGATATTTCAAACAATTCTTTTGCCTTGCATTGTTTTCCTGCATTGCATTAAAAGCTGCATAGTTAGATCTGGACCACCCTCTTCATATAATGGGACAGCTCAGTGACACTTTTGATCAGCCAAGAAAATGCAGCCAAACCAGCACAATGATAACTCAGGTCAGGCTGGGGGGCCATACACTGGTACAGCACATTGCCGCACCCACCACACGACTAAACAGCTCAGGATCCTGGTTGGCAACCCCCCCCAGGCAGACATGCGGTCCAGTCCCACCGTCCAGAAGTGACCGTCTATCTGCCACAGCCAGGGGTTACATGTGCCTGGTCCAGCCACTCAGGTCCTCAATAATGAGGTGGACCACCCTCGGGTAATCACTCCACATGGCCGTAGTGTCGTAACTGACGCTCCCTCACAATGCAGGTCATGTGCCTCATTCGGGACCCCGTGAGCAACACAAAGTCAAACCAGCGGGTAGGGACACACATGAAGGAGTCACTGGATGGCGTCCATGTCTCAAAACCGTATAGCAGGACAGGACAGTCCATTAGATAAACTCTCATGCATAATAATTCATATCACCGAGTTCTTATTATAATGTGCGCTGATGTGGCAGACAAATGACACGTCATAAATGACGAATGTGACGCAGAGACTTTATTTTCGTTCCCTTTTTAGAGGGCCAGTGCTGCGTATTTGCTCTGTTTGTTGGTTATTCATACGTTTATATTGGCTGCCTGTTGTCACGTCACAGAGAACTGGCCGACCGGTCAGGAATATCTCAGCCCAACTTCACTCCGCCATACCTGTTGTGCTGAATTCAGGCCATGACTGACCGGTGAGGTGCTAAACTCCCTCTCCATATGGTGTGTGTCCACATAACGTATCGCAGCAGCGTCCTAAGGTAATCGGAGCACTCGACTGCACTCATATTGGACTCAATAAGGACAGTCAGTGAGACGGAAGCTGCTGGTGTTAACCGTGACCAGTGACATTCCATCAACACCCAAGTCCCCTGCCATCTTTATGGTGGCACATTTGAATGCAGGGGTTATGGTGTCACGTTGCTGGGGACAGAGCTTGTCAACTGAGTCAATGCTTCATGGCGGACCACCCACTTAAACACCGCAGATCGTTTCCTTATGACACTCAGTGCTCCATTGTCGATTGTGTGTCGTTTCCTCGTGGTGCTTAATGCTTCTCGTTAACTCCCCCCTTCCCCATGTGTGTCATTCTTTCTCGGAGCTCTAAGCTACATGGGGGGGGTCCCCGTCCCACCAACCACCATTCAGCTCCGACAGAGTAAACCCGTTTTCACTTGGCACGTTTGTTATTCAGATCCACTGTCTTCAGCAAGTTTTCACGCTCACATCCAAGTAAAGTTTTAATAAAACAGACCCCCCCACCAACTCCGGTGTTGACTTTTCCACTGGTGGCGCAGAACAAGTTTCTAATTTTGGAGTATTCTGGTATTTTGGATTTGGGATACTCAACCTGGAATGGCTCCTTAATTGGATATTAGAAATATTACAAAAGACATTCATAGTAAAACACAATACAAAAGGGGGGATCAAGAAGACAAACAGGGAGGGGTCTGGAGGAACAAAAACAACGAAACAAGGAGAGAAACGTCACCATCAGCACCACAAGTGAATAACTGACAGAACGTGGAAAAAGGGAAAAGAAACAACAAGAAAAAAGAGAGAGACTCCAGTGAACGGAAACGTAAAACGTCACGTTAGGCTCACCTTCGGCCCCGGAAAACCATGAGGACCCTGAAAGAACAAAATGACAACAGCACATCACTTTATTGATTGATTGATTTATAAAGCACTTTAAAAACAACATCAGGGCCGACCAGTAAAACCCAACATATCAGACACACAATAACCAAAGGGGAAAAGAAATTCATAATAAAAAAGTACGCAGATAGTCGACATGTCACACGGGGTCAAAGGCCAGGGAGTCAAAGTGTGATTTGAAATCAGATTTAAAGACAGCAAGTGAAGGAGTCTGCCTAATGCAATTTTAATTTTATGATACAGTATTTACATATTTCATTGATTGTTGTTAGGGCATTTCATTGTGTTCACTTCGAGCAACGTGCTTTACTAACTTTAGATTTGAGGCCCAGATCCACTTGCGAGTGCCCAGAGAGGCCAACGTTACAACATAAAGCAGCTGATTATCCCTTTGGGAATTTAGAGACATTAAATCAGAGACAGGGGGTCCTCCGACCGGCGGTTTGGGGAAAAACTGATCAGGAAACGCTGAGTTTGCTTGCTTCCAGGAAACCACCAGGAGCCCATTGTTGTCAGTTTAAGATCCGAAAGATACTACAGTTAAACCTTAACGTTCTTCAAAAATGGTAAAACACTTACCATTGGACCAGGGGGGCCATGGGGGCCAGGAGCTCCAGGGGGACCAACAATCTACAAGAAAAAAAAAAAGTGGTTTTCAATTTAGATTTTTTTTTACAGTATGAAAATAATTCATTAAAT